>NC_091471.1:191753739-191843739 GCF_036971445.1 Narcine bancroftii | reverse complement strand
TCCAGATGATAACCTATTTCTTTCAAGTCACCACTGAGTTCCTTTTTTGATTCCCTTATTTCAAGTGAAATATTATACAGCCAGCCATCTCCTCTTGTATGGACCACATGTGCTTTGACCAGGCTAAACTAAGAACTCACAACCTGCCTTCAAAATGGGGTTTTTCCACAAGCTTGCCAGCTTGTCCTGTTCCAGTCCCAACTGCTGCTGCTGAACTTTAGAACTGAATTCTCTCTCTCTCTCTCAAAGAAAAGACACGTGACCCTCTTAGAACAGCAAACTGCACTCAGACTGCAATGCCAGACCTAATCTTCTGAGTTTATTCATCTGTTGCTTTCCAAAACAATAATCCATTACTCCATACATGTCCAATTAACACCACTTGTGAAAACTCTATAGGTATTCTTCAAAGTTTTTGCAAAGGCACTCCGAGCCCGTACTGTCTGGCTTGAGCAGAGCTCCAGCATTTTAAATGAGATATGTTATGAAGTGTTTGTATATGTGTGTGACCTAACTAAAAACCCTACATAATTTATCTCCTTTAAAACATATCTATATACAATATAAAATATAACATAATCTGTCACAGAATGGAGTTGGAGAATGAGATTAATTAGAAAGCTCAGAGATGTCACAATGTGCTGAATGAAGGAAGTAGCTCTACAGACTGCAGATTCGAAGAAATGTTTAAAAAAAATTGCAGTTGGCAGGGTTACTAATGTTCTAAAATCTAAAAATGCATGATACAAGAGGTTGATGAGTTCTCCACATTCAGAAGTTGCTTTTCATTTGTGTCAGAAGTTCACAATGGCTATAAGGAAGAACAGTAAATGTGACATCCATCTTTGTCAAAGAATTGGGTCTGCAATTGTAAACAGAACAAGTTTTTGGTAGTTGGATTTGCCTTAGATGTGTGTTTAACTATTTTGTATATAAATCAGGGCTCACAGCTCAAAAGGTGAAATCTTTGAAATTTCTACTGCTTGGCTGGCATTACAATTGACCGATCGCACTATCAAAGCCAGAATATGACTGGAAGATCCTTTCTTATTTCTGCGCACAAAGCTATTCTTTGGAGATGAACATTTCAAAACTAGATATTTCTGTCATCCATTAAGGATATAAAAAACAAGTTTATCTTTTTGTTAATCGCAGAGGAAAAAATGTATCAAATAAATCTAAGGGTTTGGGTTATGAAAACAACCTAAGGGAAAATTGAATTAACTCTGCTCCATAGAATTCAACCCAATGTTTTGCATTATTATGCATTTTGGAACTGTTTGATATCAATGACTTGTTCAATTAGTTTTTATTAAGCAAGATAATTTGATGTTTTTTTCAGCTGTTTTTGTTCAGCTGAGATTGGAAATAAATATGTACATTTCTGTGTTTCAAATTTTCAATTTCAGGCTCAAGTCAGTTTGGTTCAATGAATACTCCGCCTCTGGTTTCTGCAAAAAAAAGGTGTTTCTTTTCTATCTTTTTGTTGCAGGCTGCTCTGGTCAGGCTGCACCTGGAGAACGGGATACAACTTTGGGCTCCTTATTTAAGAAAGGATGTGCTGACATTGGAGAGGGTTCAGAGATTTACAAGTTTGATTCCTGAAATAAAGGGATTAGAATACAGGTGCCTAACTTTTATCCAAGATCATCGGGACCAGACACCTGCTGCTGTTTGGAATCTTCTGAATTTGTAATAATTTTGAAATGGTTGTCCTTTTCAGCAATTGCGATCTTTCAAAATCACACAAAACAGGGGGTGCAGCATGTTAAATTAAGTTAGACCATAAAAATCCATAATATCACAAAGATTTTTAAAAAAATTTTAAAGTAAAACTGGCTCAGACCCCCATCCCCACCGTCCCCCATCCCCGTCCTCTCTTACCTTTAGTGGAAAGGTGACTCTTGGCCCTAAGCACTTGGTGGGAGAGAAACAGGTGGCAGCTGATGGCTGGCTCAATGTGAGAGCTATGACCGTCGCCAGCCAATGCCATGAGTAAACTCTGGGCTTGGCAGCACTGCACCCAGTGCTACTGTGATGGGAGGGGTCAACCAACAGCTGGGGGAGCTGACCAACAGACAGGCAGGGGCAGGGAGAGGCAACTGATGGATGGGCAGGGGCGGGTGAAGGACCAGGGATTGGTTATGAGGATGGCCAGGGGTGGATCAGGGGGACAGCCTTAGGCATGGGGGAATGGCCTGGGCTGGGGGTACATGGCAGGGGTGGGTGGGATGGCCAATGGATATTACAGTAGAGGTGGCGACAGATGGATGGCTGGGGCTGGGTGGGTGGCAGAGATGACCAACAGAAGGGGAAGGACGGATGGCGAGGGCTAAGAATGAGGCGGTTGAGCATTTTCATTACTGATAAAGTGTAAATTTTTTAATTTCCCAATGTTTGGAATCCCAGATAAAAAAATTAGGCACCTGTAGTAGGAAAGTTTGATGGCTCTTAGACTGTTCTCCTTGGACTTCAAAAGAATGAGAGGGCGTTACTATCTTGTAACCTCGTAAGAATACACCTTTCTCACTGTATTAACTTGTGCACCACTGTGGGGCATATGTACATGTATATGAGTGTGTGTGAACAGTTTCCTGAGATGGTGGAAGACATCAGTAAGTAAAGTCTATTTTGTTATTTGAATCTTGCATCTCTATGTTATTTAAGAAGTCTCCCAAGTAACACAGAGACATAACAGGAGGGACCTTATAGAAGCATTTTGAATGTTGGAAGGCCTAGTCAGAGTCTATGTATCAAAACTGTTTCTCATGGTTGGAGAGTCAAGGACAAGACTGGAGGTCTGTGGCTAGTGGTTGTTTGTCATCTATATCAATGATCTCAATTATTATGTGGTGAATTGAATGAGCAGGTTTGCAGGTGACATGAAGATTGGAAGCAGTCAGGAAGGTTTTTAAAGCTTGCAGAGGGATCTGGACCAGCTGAAAAAAAATGGGCTTAAAAATGGTAGATGGAATTTAATATGGACAAGTGTGAGGTGTTGCATTTCAGAAGGACAAACCAAGGTAGGATATAGATAGTAAATGGTAGGGGCATTGAGGAGTGTGGTAGAATAGAGGGATCTGGGAATACCAACACGTAATTACCTGAAAGTGGTCTCACAGGTCGATAGGGCTATCAAGAGAGCATGTGGCATATTGGTCTTTGTAAATCAAAGTACATATAGTCCTTGATATACGTCTGAGTTCTGTTCTGACTGACCAGTTGTATCTTGAAATGGATGTAAGTCAGAAATTTATTGTTACTGTCATATGTTGTAAGTTGGAGAGTGGCTGTATTGAGTAGAGGAGTTGGGATGTATGGTAAAGTTATATAAGACATTGGTAAGGACAAATTTGGAGTGTCATGTGCAGTTTTGGTCACTCAACTACTGGAAAGCTATCAATAAAATTGAAAGAGTGCAGAGAAGATTTACTAGGATGTGCTGGGACTTCAGGAACTGAGTTACAAGGAAACGTTAATCAGGTTAGGACTTTATTCCCCGGAGCATAGAAAAATAAGGGGAATTTGATAGATGTTTACAAAATTATGAGGGGTATAGATAGAGTAAATCCAAATAGGCTTTTGCCACTGAGGTTGGGTACTATACAAACTAGAGAACTTTGGTTAAGTGTGAAAGGGGAAAGGTTTAGGGGGAATATTAGGGGGAACTTCTGCACATAGAATGAACTGCAAGCTGAAATGGTGAATGCTGGCTCAATTTGAACATACAAGAACAATTTTGACAAGTACATAGATAGGAGGGCATGGAGGGCTATGGACTGGTTGTAGGTCAGTGGGGCTAGGCAGAATAATAGTTCAACACAGACTAAATAGTCCAAACAGCCTGTTATTTGTGTTGTAATGTCCTATGGTTCTAAGGGGGAACAAGCTCAGGATTGAAGGGTGCCTATTTGAAACAGAAATGTGGAGTGTCGAACCTGTGCAATTTGCTGTCATGGGTGGCTGCAGAGGCCATGTCATTGGGCAGAGATTGATAGGATTCTGAATAATCAGGGTGTGCTATGCCAGAGTGTGAAAGTAAGACTAAATCGAGGTGAGTACAGTCGATACTAACTTTATTGATGACTCGTCCTGCCTTACATAGACCCGCGGGCCTGGTTGTTATGCCGTTTCTGGCAGAAATTATGTCACTGGCTAGCAGGCAGTGGATAGGCCAGCATTCCCGCCAATGCTCACTGTTTACCATCGTGTGGCTGGCAGCTCGTGAAGAAAGCCAATTTAGCTGGCATTGCGCTTGCAGGATTACCACATTCGGATACCATTTTGCATGTTGGGATGCCATGGGCCACCACACGACCATCCCCCCCCCCCATCCCCATAACCAGCGATCTGGGTGTTGTTCTTGGGTTTGGGTGGCCTGCCTCTGCAGCATGAGGATGGTTGGTTGATCAGCTGGCTGGTATCAAAATATGCTGGTTTGAGGTGGTCAGTAGTAAATGTTTCCTCCTTGCTGCCAGTGTCCAGCACACATGTTGGACTGTTATGTCTGACCACCTGGTAAGGTACCTCATATGGCCACTCAATGGTCTTCCCAGTGATAATCACCCCTCACCTCACGAAAATGTATGCAAAACTACTCAGGTCTCCAGGGATGAATGTCTTAGGCTGGCTGTGCACTGAAGGCTGTGTCCATGCCAATGTGTCCAATTGTTCTCTCAGTCTTTTAAGGGCTGCTGCTGGTATTTTGTCCATTTCTTAAGTGGCAGCCAGGAATTCCTCAGTGATGTCCAAGGGTGCTCCATACACCATTTCAGCTGTCAAGGCATTGAAGTCCTCCTTGGGTGTGGTGCGGATTCCCAGGAGGACACTTGGCAATCCATCGACCCAATTTGGATGTTTGAGTTGGCCGCTTTGAGATGCCTGTGGAATCTCTCCATCAACCCGTTTGTCTGGGAATGGTAAGCCACGGTGCAGTGGAGTCTAAGGTCACCCAAAGCCTGGAGGTGAATTGTATGCCCCTGTTTGATGTCAGGTGCTCTGGGTCTGGTGAATCTGGCCACCAATGTGTTCATTAGGGCTCTGGTGCAACTCTCCATTGAGGATTCTGCCAGCGGGATTACTTTTGGCCACCTTGTGAGGTGCTACATCATCGTCAACAGGTACCGTGCCTCCCATGACATTGGCAGGGGGGTCCCACAATGTTTATGTGTACATGGTTGAATCGCCATCATGCCGGTTTGAATGACTGCGGGGTGCCTTAACGTGTATCTGTACCTTTGATGTCTGGCAGGGTGTACAAGTTCTGGCCCATTGGCTGATCTACTTCCAGAGGCCACATCAGACAAACCTGCTGGCTACAACCTTGACAGTCACCCTGATGATTGTGTGCATCAGGTTAGGCATGGCGTTGGACAATGGTCATCTCCATGCTGCTGGGACATGGGATAAGGTTTGCCAGTCAAAATATCGCAAAGGAGGATCTGGTCACTGGGGTCGATATGGATATCCTCCAGTTTGAGTCCTGTCACCACTATCCTGTATGCCGGGAAGTCGGGGTCATTCTGCTGTGCCTGGGCCATAGCCATGTAATCGATCCCTTGGGATAGATTCTGTATTGCCTGGAATTTTGGCTGGGTCAGTGCGTTGGTCACCACATTGGTCTTCCCAGTGATAAGCTCAATATCAATGGTAAACTCGGATATGTAGGACAGGTGCCTCTACTGCCTGGCTGACCAAATATCCGACACTTTATTGAAGGCAAAGGTCAATGGCTTGTGAACTGTGAAGACCTTGAATCACCTTCCCTCCAGGAAATATCTAAAATATTGGACCACAAAGTACAATACCAGGATCTTGTGGTCAAAAGCACTATACGAGCTCGGAGGTGGGGGATAGAGGTGCCTGTTGAAGAAAGCCAATGGTTGTCATTGCCTTCTGATCAATCGCTTTCACCATGAGGGCAGAGGTGTTGCCCCATGTCTATTGATTCTGCGACCCAGAAAGTTTATTGTCTCTTGCCTGAAATTGCATTTGGCTGGGTTGACAGCCAAGCTAAACTCGCTGAAGCAGGTGCATAACTGTCTTACGTGGGCCGTGTATTCTTGATGGTTGCGGCTGGCTATCAGGCTATCATCCAAGTAAATGAACGCAAACTTGACATCCTGGCCCATTGAGTCCATCAATCTCTGGAATGTTTGAGCTGCTTTTTTAAGCCCAAAAGACATCCTCAGGAACTCAAATAAACTGAAGGGTGTGATGATGGCAGTTTTAGCAATATCTTCTGGGTGGGGCAGAATTTGGTGATGGCCCCTGATAAGGTTAACCTTGGAGAATATCCGTGTCCCCTATAAGTTCACAGTAAAGTCTTATGTGGGGAACTATATACCTGTCTGGCGTGGTGGCCTCGTTGAGGCAGTGATAGTCCTCACACAGTCTCCATCCTCCTGCCACCTTTGGTACCATGTGCAGGGAGGATGTCCAGGGACCATCGGCCTATTGCACTATTCCCAGCTTTTCCATCTTCCAGAATCCTTTGCAAGGTTGAGTTTTTCGGGAGGGGGGGAGGGAGGCAGTGTGCCCTAGCATGTAGGGGGTGGCCCCTTAGTGAGGATGTGGTGCCATACCTCGTGATTTGGTTCTGTTGAGGTAAATTGTGATACAACAATAGAGGGGAATTCCACCAAGATACTTGCAAACTCGTTATTGTCGACAGTGATAGAATATAAATAAGAGGTGGGTAGCTTGGCCTCTCCTAGGGGAAAGGTCTGGAAAGTCTTGGCATGTACTAACACCACCCTTTAAGGTCCACCAACAAGGAATGAGCCCTGAGAAAGTCTGCCCCCAGTAATGGTTGTGCATTGCTGCCAGGGTGAACATCCACGTAAACAAGCTGTTCCCAAAGTGAAGTGGGATGGTGTGGGTGCCAAAGGTTTGGATGTTGGAATTGTTTGCGGCCCTCAGGGCTGGGCCTGGTTTTCCATTGCAGGTAATTCAAGCTGAAGGTGGCAGGACGCTGATCTCGGCTATGGTGTCAACCAGGAACCGTCACCCCGATAGGGAGTCCCATATGTGGAGAAGGCTGTCTCGTTCGCTGACTGCCACAGCCACTAGTTACGATTGGCCATTGCATTTCCCTGAAATGTGTAGGGAGGGCAGCATCAATGAGCCTCCAATCCCCATGATAGAGTACAATGAAGTGTAATACCAGTTGCAGCTATTTGAGTTTGTCCAAAATGAGCAATCTGCTCAGCTCCTATCACATGGAATTTTCCTTTTATGAGAGTTCCTTAGAAAATATCTGTTGATTGAAACCACATCACCTATAACTGTCAGCTACAGCAGTTGGCTTCAAATGATATCCCTTGAGCAGGGAGCAGGGGAAAAGGAAGTACAGAAGAACACATGGCCATAAGATAAAGTAGGCAATTCAGCCCATCGATTCCGCTCTGCAATTCCTTCATGAGCTAATCCATTCTCCCATTCAGCCCCATTCCCCTCCCTTCTCCCCATAACTTTTGATACCACTGCACCTGCGATATCCAACACACAAGATGGCGTCTGAACCCGGTGATCCTGCAAGGGCCATTCCAACTAAATCTGCTTTCTTCACGAGCTTCCAGCTGCACAGTGTGGGGGAGGGGGGGGTGGGGTAGGGGGGTGGGAATGCCAGCCTATCCACAGCCGGCAAGACAGTGACATCATTTCCGCCGGAAGTGGTGTCGACAATCAGGCCCAGCGGGCCTATATAAGGCAGGGCGAACTGTTATTAATGATAGTATTAACTGTACTCACCTTGTGTCAGTGTCTTGCTTTCACTCCCTGCTGTAGCATGCACTACATTGGTGACCCCAACTGGTCCAAAGAGTTCTTTGGGCCTGACAATGGAGGAATAAGCAACACTCCACATAGTTTCACTGAAACTGCTGACGTTCTGGACTTTGCAACCACTGGGGTTCAAGCAGGCCGAGGCCCATTTCCAGATTCGACAGATCACAGCCGATGCCACAAGGTATTACTATGTGGTGAGCTCACTTGACCAGAACACAGCTACCAGGATCGTTGACTTCCTCTGGCAGCTTCCGGAGTAGAGCAAATATGTGGCTATCAAAGAGCTACTAACCCGCACTTTTGGGCTATCGAAACGTGAGCACGCAGCCCAACTGCTGCACGTGGACAGTTTGGGAGACAGCCCCTTCTGCTCTCATGAATGACATGTTAGTGTTAACCAATGGCCACCAGCTTTGCTTGCTCTTCGAACGGATCTTCCTGGAGTGACTACCAGAAGATATCCGACTGCTGCTCATGGAGGAGGACTTCAGCGATCCCAGGAAGGCCGTGGCTCGAACGGACGTCCTCTGGGGAGCGAAGAGAGACTCCAGTATCATGGTAGACCAAGATACAAGGCCTCGTGTGCAAAGAATGACAAAATCACCACAGATGACCAACAGGCCAATGTTCTTCTGTACTTCCTTTTCCCCTGCTCCCTGCTCAAGGGATATCATTTGAAGCCAACTGTTGTAGCTGACAGTTGCAGGTGATGTGGTTTCAATCAACAGATATTTTCTAAGGAACTCTCATAAAAGGAAAATTCCATGTGATAGGAGCTGAGCAGATTGCTCATTTTGGACAAACTCAAATAGCTGCAATTGGTATGACACTTCATTGCTGAACTCTAGCAGCAACTAAATGTCATCTACTTATTTGACTCCTGACCTCTCCCATCTTAATGTGTTAAGTACATGTAAATATTCTTCTCCAGCACAGTGCATGTACAAATGACTTTGCAGAATAAATGCTTTTTTTAAATAAATTCAGCTATTTTCATACCTATCCCTGATGCCAAGGCTACAAGAATTAAATTACATAGCCTGATTGAACAAATCAGTTCCCAAGAATTTATTTCATCAGTTATTCTAAATGTTATTTGTTCTGATCTGCCTCCAAAAATAATTCCATTTACGTTTGTGCTGTGAATTTCAGAGTCAGGCTAGAATCTGCTGCCATTAAGATTGAGGGCCTTCAATGAGACCTGTGGGGGATAAATTTCAAGGCCGAGGTGTTTGAGATATTATGAGGTGATCTAATTGAAAATGTGGTCAGGACGGATGTCAAAGGGTGCTTCCTGCCACAAATCTCAGGAGAAACCTAAAATTCTCATTTTGGAAAAGTGGTCGAGCATTGTTCAAATGTAAACTTCAAAGTGAGGTTGACAAGGTATTGACAAAAGATGATTAGGCCGTCACTTGGGAACATCATTCAATTATGGAATAGACATCAAAAGCTGAAGAGCTTACTGTTCCTATGCTATATTCCACTTACTCAGAACTTACCTCAGGTACCTCAAACTGTGAAAACATTTCCATTAAATTAATTAAGGCAACCTAAAGCAAGAATATAAATTGTGTAATAAATGCCAAAAAATTAGTGGGTTAATTGAGTGACAGAAGAAATTAATGAAGATAGGCCAATAGATGTGATATACAATAGAATCCCTATTATCGAACACCTGCAGTGATTGTGGATATCGGATACGCAAATTTTCTGGTTGACTGAGACTCACTCTTCCAATGCCTAACTAATACACCTGCATTAAAGCACACATGTCAAACTTTGGCCCGCAAGATCATTTCAAAAATGTTTTAGAGGTGGCCCGCCCTGCAGCGAGAGCTAATGCTGTTTTTTGGAAATGTCACCCCCACCATCCTCCCCCTTCATTGCACATCCTTCCCCATTTTAACACGAGAAATTGTAACACGAGAAGTCTGTCGATGTCATCAGCCGGCAAGCCGGTTGGAAGGCTCCCCGCACAACCAGTCACTCCTCCCACCTGTCGAGCGGTGCGGCGGATTGGCAAGCGCCTGTGATTTCCTGTCGGCGCGACGGGCATGGCAGGCTGCGCACAGCCCCCGGGCAGCGTGAGCCCCGCGCGACTGGCATCGGACGGCCCTTCCACAGCGCGAGCGCACTTCTCCCGGTCGCCAAGGCCTTCAGTTCTTGCGCCCGCGCGGACCCTAGGGACGGCTGGTTCGCCCTGCACATGAAGAGAGAGATGGTGGCTGTCCGCAAAGGCTGATCAGCAGCGCGCTGGGCCTGAGTCGGTGGGTAAGCAGGGGTGGGCAGAGGGTGTAGGTGAGGAGTAATGGGCAGGGGAAGTTATGGTGGTGCAAGGGGCAGTTAGAGGGAGGGATGAGTAGAAGGAGGGGTGGATAGGGAAGAGGTAAATGGGGAGGGGCAGGGCGAGTAGGGGAGGGGTGATTAGAGGGTGAGACGGGTAGAGGGGGGAACAGGTTGAGGGGAGAGGCAGTAGAGGGGCGTGTATAGGATGGGGTGGGTAGAGGCAGAGTGAGTGGAATGAGGGGTGAGTAGAGGTTGGGTAAAGAACTGGTCAGGTAGAGGGATGGTGGGTTGAGGGTGAATAGAGGCCTAGAGCCTGAGGAGTGAGCAGGAAATGCTGAGTCCTGATGCAGGCCAAAATGGATACAGCCTGTGAATGCTGACTACATCTCCACAGGGACCAAATATGTTTCCCTCAGGTCAAGCAAAGGGTGAACTTGAGCTACCTACTCCTGACCTGTAACATTATCCTCCTAAAGTTATGTCCTAAAGTTTAACATTACATATGTTGAAAGAAGAAAAAACATGCAGATGTTGTTGAAAATGTTCAATAAATATTTAGTTCGGCCCTTGACTTAGTCCAAGTTTTTAATTTTGGCCCTCCGTGAATTTGAGTTTGACACCCCTGGCTTAAAGGACAAAAGACAGTGCAAATTATGAAGTAATTTGGGAAAAAAACAGAATTGTTGTCTTTAATTAT
Organism: Narcine bancroftii; assembly: GCF_036971445.1. NCBI lineage: Eukaryota > Metazoa > Chordata > Chondrichthyes > Torpediniformes > Narcinidae > Narcine > Narcine bancroftii. Next base: position 191,832,965 of record NC_091471.1, on the reverse strand, counting down.
GTAAACCATTTTAACGAGGTAATTCCCGTAACTTAGAAAATTCAAATTTGGTAACAGCGTTGTGCTAGCCTCTTTACTAAACATGCTACCTTCATGATTAACCTGCCCTCCCCTCAAGTTTACAAATAAAGTCTTACTAAATATACCTAATGCTGATAAAGTTAAAGAACTCTTACTCCACGCAAGTGTCCTAGTCAGGCCCTCGGCACCCTTTCCTCGCACTGACAACATGACTCACCTGCACGCAAATGACAACAGCAAAAAAAAATGCACGCGCATTGAGGAACATTGCTAGTTCAGTGTGGCAGACCTACGTGAGTCCAATGATATCTCAGCACTTCCCCATGGGGGGCATCCACCCAGTCTTATTTATATGAAATTTTATTTTTTAATTTATTCCTCTTTTTTGCCAGTTTTCAAATTTTCCGGTTGATTGAATTCCAGATAATGGGGATTTTACTGAATATAGATTTTAGTAAGGCATTTAACAAGTTCCCCCATGGTAGGCTCATTCAGAAAGTCATTCAAGATTCAAGATTTAATTTATTATCATAGTAATAAAACAGTGTCATATTACATGAAATTTCTTTTTGCCTGCTGCAAGGCAGACAGATTTGCCACTGGCAGAAATTGTCTAAGCGCCTCTTACAGTCAGACTGACTGTCAGAGAGAGAGAATTCTCCCAGAGTCACCGAGTGTCCATAGATTTGCCCCCAGAGCTTCAGCAGTCCCCACGGCCACACAGAGTCCAGTCCAAACCATTGGCAACCTCAGCATCAGATCCAAACCTCCAACACAGTCAAGAACCCCTCAGTGCCCTCAGCACCTCCTTGCATCCTGGTACCATTCCAGCAAGTTCGAGCCAGTCTCCAGCAGTCCACAGCCCGACAGCAGTCTCCTGCAGCTCGCAGATTCCATGGATTCCTCACCTCGAGTTACCGGTAGTCTGCTGTGCCGTTGAGCCCACTCACTGGTCTGCTGCCATGCTCACTGTCCCTGTGGGTTGTCTCCTCCACTTCTCCTTTTCAGGTGGTGTGTGATCTTCCTGTCCTCTGATGCCCTGTTCCAGTCCCCCACTTCCCCAGACACTGCAGCCCCTCGTGGCTGCTGCTGTTTAATAGGCGCCGCCATCTTGGGTCGCGGGATTTCAACTTAAACCACTGTTGACTCCCAGTGGCAGCACTGCCTTCTTTCCATATGGAAAATTTCATGGTACTTGGGATTACTGTTCCCTCTCAGCTGTGCGCATGTGTTCATACACACATTTTGCAACAGCATAAAAAATAAATTAATGTCCGAACAAAAGCTTAGTTACCTAAAATAATGGTAGCAATTAATAATTATACTTATTGAAAATAATCTCTTAACTTCAAACTTAGAATTTAAAATGCAATCATACTTGTATTATATTAAAACATGCCAATAAAGTTTTATTAGCCATGAGAAATAGGCTGTGCCAAAATTATCTTGAAACAATTTCAAGTTCGCATTTGCACAAGCATTCTGTCCACACATACTTTTATCACAGGAAAAAAAAATGCACAACATAATATTTTTGCACAAACTGATGACTAAAAATTAGAAGGAACATTGCTTAGGATCCATGAAAACATTTTATTCCTACTTATAATTTTATTCCTATTTATAAATGGCCTAGATGAGGAAGTGGAAAGATGGGTCAGTAAGTCTGCAGATAACATGAAGTTTGGAGGTGTGAATCACGTAGAAGGTTGTTGTAGGTGACAACAAGGCATAGACAGGATGCAGAATTGGGCAAGAAGTGGCAGATGGAGTTCAATCTGGATAACATTTTGGAAATGTTGAACTTGAAGGCAGAGTACATGACTAATAGTAGGATTTTTAACAGTCTGGAAGAACAGAGGGACCCTGAAGTACAAATCCATAGATCTCTCAAGGTTGTCATGCGGACTGGACATGGTAGTTAAGAAGGCTTATGTTACGCTGGCCTTCATGAGTCGGGGGGATTGAATTCGATAGCTGTGAAGCAATGTTGCAGTTCTATAAACTCTATTGTGTTCAGTTCTGGTCACCTCATTATAGAAAGATGTGGAACCTTTGGAGAAGCAAAAGAGGAGATTTATTAGGATGTCGCCTGGATTGGAGAATGAAGCAAGTTGAGAGGTGAATTAATAGAGGTCTACAAGATTATGAGAGACATCCAGTACCTTTTTTCTAGGACAATGGTAAAAATTACGAGAGGATATCTGTATGAGGGAAGGAAAGATAGAGAAGACATCAAGGGTACTTTTTTTTTAACAGAGAGTGGTGGTTGCCTGGAATGCACTGATGGTGGGTTATGTTACAAAAGGAACATTTAAAAGACAGATAGACAAGAAAAATGAAGGATAGGTTTACATTAGTCAGCATAACATTGTGAAGGGCCTGCACTATGCTGTAAAGTTCTTTATTTTCTGTTCTTAAAATATTCAGATGAGCAGCTGGTTTTGTGCCAATGTTTTGTTGATGACGTTTAGAATTTCATGTAATGTGGATTTCCCCCCCCCCCACTTAACGGAAATCTGAGCCTGTACTAATCAAGACTGAATGAATTAAATTTGCTGTCTCAGTTCTTGCTTATCCCCATTAACGTGGGACTTTGTTTGCAAATGTCCACATGATTCACAGTGTCCATCTAACTAGATTGGATTTGGTTGGTTCCAGCTCAGTAGTCAGTTTCAATATTGACATAGTGCTCAAACTGGCTGCTACATCCTGCAGACAAAAAGTGTGATACACTTCAAATATACTTCACTGGCTGGAATTTTCTGCAGTTGTTAGTGTCTTCAATGTTCAAGGATCTTTTATTGTCATGTGCATAAAATAAGCAAAATTTGTCTTTTTTTTTGGCCCGTCAAAGGCACAGAACAAGGCACCACTTGTTTTGTGCCACTATCTGGATGAGAAAAAAAAACAAAAGAGAAATCCCTTCAGAGACCTTTGTGTCCATGGGTCTCACTAGTTCCTCCAATGCCACTCCCCCTTGCATTTCTATCACCTCTCATCCAGGCATCCAAATCACTTTCCATGGACTCTAGTTTCAAACTCCCAATAAGAACTGGAAGCTGTCTGCACCTGAGTCCCTTTGGGAGTACTGCTAGACATTGGTTCACTCATCATTTCTGGACTTGATACCCGGTTCACATGTGCCAGATTCCAGAGAGTACAGGATGAGGCCTTTGGCCACTGATTACCTCACTAGTCTGCTGATGTGGTTTCCAACAATGTAGGGTCCTCTCCCAGGCCTATCCCTATCAGCTGGTGGGGGTGGGGGGGGGGGTGGGGGGGGGTGAGGAGGATGGTGTGGCATTCTTCCTCTCTGGCACCCTGAGCCAGTCTGCTGCTTCCCCAGAACTTGCTAACCTCTTGGACTGGACTGTCAGGCATAGGCCTGCCATCTTGGGCACAGATCTCTGTGGGTTCTCCAATGTAAATAAAACACAACTGACCCCAGTCTCAACCTATACAGGGCCTGGGCAGTAGAACCCCACAGAGGAGCTCTGGAATTTGTGTCTCTGCTCCCCTGCTTCTCACAGGTCTGCACCAGCATCAGGGCTGCTGTTACCATAGTGCGGCCCGCTTTATGAATACATACCTTTCTTCATTGTATGTTTTATTTTTAAAAATACTTTCTTCCTGACTACAATCAGTATTTCTAGACCATAATTAAAATGATCAAATGTAGTTCCAATCCAAACTCCACTGGCTTTGCATGACATCATTTTATTGAGGAATTTAAACTACCTGATGAACTTATAGACTACAGTTAGCTTTCCACCAGCCACAAAGATTTTAACTACCATGCCTCACTAATGTGTCAATGGTCTCTGAAGGGAGATACCTGCTAAATTTCAGGAACAGGTGCATTCCACCCATTGAGACTCAAGCAAGTGTGGGGAAAAGGAAGAAACTGAGGATAGTAGCGCATCTGCTCATTTGTCTCTTGACAAAATGTCATTCCCTTTCAGTCACTCAAAGCCAAACAGAACATTAGTGTGATGTCCAACTTTGTAATCATTCATCCCTGCAATGAATCTTTGATTTCAGAGTTCATCAAATGTCTGGGGCAACCATTCAATTGTCTGTCAAAACTCTTTCATAAAGGAAATGGTTTCTTGACAAGTATGTAATCTGGGGCCTTCCCAATTGAACAAACTTAACATTCTCTCTTCCATTGTCACACACAGAATGGTGGAGCTTACTGCATAGTGAGAATAAGTTTTGGATGTTTAACTGAAAAATATGTATTCTGATTCATTCTCTTTTGATTTTGATTTACCGAGACACTGAAAGCCTTATGATAAGGCTAAATTGTGCCAGGGCCACTGACCACTGGCTAACCATCAATGGGTGCCAAATCAAGACAAAGGATATGTTCAGAAACCTGTGCGCAATGTCCAACATTGAAAGTAAGTGAAACACAAAAGTCTGCAGATGCTGTGATTGTAATAAACACACACAGAAATGCTGGAGAAATGCAGCTGGTTAAGTTCTTCCTGCACTCTGTGTGTGTTAAGACATTTAAACCAATAGGAGAGATGGAAAGGCAGATCCAAGTTCAAATTAATTGTCTGCATGCATACTTGATATCACATACAACCCTGAGATTATTTTTTCCTGCGGGCAAGGCAGAATTTCTACTTATCAGTAGTACAAGATACATATACAAAAGATAAAAATGTTTACAAAGAAATAAATGCAAACAATCTGTGATTAAGCAGTTAAGGTAGGTGCACCTATTTAAAGGTATTCAATTGAGTCTTAGTTCAGGCACTTTGTCAGGATGAAGAAATGAGAATAGACCATATTGGTGAGATCACTTAGCTTCAACTTAAAATGAGTGAGCACTGTTTTGCTTGGCCATTCTCTCTTCCTCAGCCTGATGGATCAGGCCTGCCAATTTTTCTAACTTTAATTCATTCCTTTTGTAGGCCACTTGACTTTAACCCATCTCATTTACAGGGACTATTCAATTGAGCTGCTAATTTTACTGATGCTCTTCTGCTTTTTGACGGAAATCATTCACTGAGTTTGCAGGCAATGTAGACTTTACCTCATTCTTTGCTTGAGCTGAAGTTATAATTGCCTGAATGTGTTGATGGCTCATTATCTGTTTGATTTAGCCTAAACAGTTGTGATAAATGGTCCATTCTTTTACTAAGAACATAAAATTAAAAAGCTGGGTCCCCTTTTAAAAAATTCATAGTTATTTCACTAAAAAGAATGCACTGGCTAGTTTTACTGTAAAATTATACTATAAAATTGAATTTCTTTAAAAAACTCATTGATTGAATGTTAAATCCATGTGGAATGGCAAGTATCTTAAATTGTAAACAACCTGAAATAGGTATCCAGGGAAGAATCTGGATAAAAGGCATGTCAATACCTGGAATCATGTTAAATATTATCCAGAGCAAAAAGGTGCTGGAGGAGTTTATTTTTTTGCTCTTTGTCTTTTGCTGGGTCAAGCAGCATTGATAATGGTTCAGAAGGAGACTGAGGGTGAAAAGGGAAGGGGGAGGGTGAGGGGTAAGATGGGGATAATAGGTGGACTGAGGAAGGGTAACAGATAATGGGCAGATGGAGTTCAGGGAGAAGGAAGGGATGGAGTTGCGAGAAAGACTTAGGTAGAAGCACCCAAAAATAAAAAAAATGGATAGATGGAGCCAAGTGGGCAAAAGTTGGAGGGTGATGAGTGGACATTATGACTGGAAGTGCTGGGATTAGTGAAGCAAGCAAGTTGACAATGGGAACCCTTCAAGGGGGTGACAGACAGAATCCAATAGGAGAGGGCTTCCAGTGGGTGAAGAATGTGGATAGTATGTGGATAGAACCAGGAATGGGGGATGGAAATGTTGATGGGGTGGGGCTGGCTGTTATGAGAAAGGTAACTACAATAGGAGCAATGGAGGTGGACCAAAAAGGGAGAATGAAAGAGTGGGAACACAGGAAGCAGGGCCAATGGAAATTATATACATTCTTTTCATTGCAGATGATAAATGACATAATTCTCTAACATAATTAAAAGAGGAAAAGTTATCACTGCACATTTAAAATGGGCTGTGGTTAATGGCTTGTCATCATGAAGTTAGAATATATAGATATAACTAGTCAAAATGAAAAGACAATGAACAAAAATAATGACTTGATATTGAATCATATTCCTGACTATTGAGTATATTATAGAAATGAATTGAAAGCTATATTATAATTTCATCATAAATATTAGTCACCATACAAATGATTTAGAAAGCAACAATAAAAATGGCATAGAACAGACATCAAATGTATTTTTTAAAATAGCTTTCCATTAAATCTTCATTCATTTATTTTGTGCAACCAGTAAATGGCTCTCTCAACCCAATGATAATTTATAGAAGTTCTCAGAAGTCTTCCACCATTGGCATTTCATGGTATAATGGTTCACATTGAAGATCCATGCTTTGACTAAGTAATTTGGATAAAGGTGCCACAGCATGGTTCTGTAACGTGATTATAGGGGGTAAAGTTTATTATTGCAGTGGTTGAAAACTGTTAATAGTGTTTGGGTACCCATTCGACACTTCAGAATAGCTCCTGAAGCAAGCAAAACTAGGGTTTTATTGAATGTGATCTGGCACATATGAACAATTCCTAAGGTAAATTAACATGAGAATATCCGTTATCCCATTTCAATTAACTTTAGCACTTGAGTTTTTATTTTCCAAGTGCCAAGGGAGTGATGTGTACCATTGTAATACAGTTTCAGTTCTATTTAAAGAGGGAATATCCAAATGGAAGTTGAAAGTGCCAGGAAGAATGATGCACATGTAGCAAAGGTTGCAGTCAGAAAACAACTTACAACGCACAAAATACTGCTGGGCGCAATGAAGAGGAATAGATATATTTTTGGAGAAAGCAAAAGTGAGCCAGCAGCAAGACCGTAGTAATGAGATCTTGTGTGTAATGTAGGAAACTATTTATTGATCAAATCACCTCAGGAAAGATAAGAACATTTCACCTCACCTCAGGCAGCACAGTTAGTGTAACACTGTTACAGCAACCCGGGTTCAAATCCTGTGCTCTATGTAAGGAGTTTGTACATTCTCTAAAACCAATCTTAACCTTAGCCCTAACCCTATCCCTAATTCATGTCTGCATGGGTTTCCTCCTTGTGTCTGGTTTGTTCCTATCCTTCAAAGCATACTTGGGTTGGAAGTCAATTGGGTGTAATTGGGTGGCACCGGTGGGCCAGAAAGACCTGTCATTTTGCTATATGTCTAAATTGAGGAAAAAAAAAGATCTGCCATCTAAAAACATGAGAATGGGTCTCAGAATATCTGCATAACATCTGAAGTCCCCAAATTCCACCCATTATCTGCAAGGCTTAAATCAGGAGTGTGATTTTAAATCTTTAAAATTAGACATCCAGCATGGTAATAGGCCCTTTTGACCCACAACCTCGTGCTGCCCAATAACATCCAATTAACCTACAACCTCTGGTACATTTTGAAAGGTGGAAGGAAACTGAAGCCCCCAGAGAAAACTCACGAACGTACAGGGAGAATGTACAAACTCCTTACAGACAGCGTGGGATTTGAACTTTGGTCCTGATCGCTGGTGCTGTATTACACAAACCATGCCACCCAACCTTGACGGAATACATTCCACTTGCCTGGGTGACTGAAGCTTTAACAACACTCAGAGAAGCTCTTTATCGTGTAAAACTTAGATACCCGCTTGACAGGCACCCCTTCCACAATCATTCACTCATAGTAGCAGCAGTTTGCACCATCCAAGTGATGAACTGCAGCAACTTTCCAAGGATCCTTATCCAGCACCTTCCAAACCCATGAGCTTTACCAGCTTAAAGGAAAGGGGCAGAAAAAGGACAGGAGCACTCCATATTGAAGTTACTTTCCAAGCCACATACCATCTTGACTTCGAATTATATCTCTGTTCCATCACTGTTGCTGGGTCAAAATCCTTGAAGTCCTGCCTTAACATCATTGTGGTATACCCATCCAAGGATCGCAGCTCACCACCACCTTCTGAAGAGCAATCAGTGATGGGCAATTAAATGCTGGCTCAGCCTGCGAAACCCAAATCCCCAGAATGAAGAGACTTCACGCCCACCTCCAACCAACTCAACTTTAATTCTGTCCACCAAAAGAATATGCTGGACTTCCAGAAGATGATTCATAACCAATACTGAGCATGACAAGACTGACGTGTCATTTTGAAAAGAAGGGAATGCAGCAAGGTAAGATTTGGTCAAACATCAACCTTCATCCTCTTTGTAACTCAGTGTAGTTTTATAGACTGTTTGGAGAATCCCCCTTGGAAACAACTCACACTTCCAAATTCAACTTGCTGAACCCTGGAGATAAGCTGACAAGAATAACTATAGAGGTGCCTCCAATAGGTGTTGACTGATTGGCCAGGTATAGTAAAGTTCCAGTAGGTTGGGTGGATGTAGAGTTTGTCAGGATGTTCACTATGGATTGGGCATGCCCATGCTGTGTCAGGGTTAGTTCTCAAGTGGTCTGATGTGGAACCTCAATAAGGTGAGGAGATTTGGGAAACCATTCTCTCTGGTGGCTTATAAAGGTACTCCCCGACTTGCAACCTATGCAACTTCCATCCATCTTCACATACAACTGAAAATTTCAAAATAAAATAAAGAAAAAATATAAAATTTACACAGTTTATGTTGTATTTAACAAACTATAACAGGGATTCAGGGCCAGTAAGACCCAAAATGTGCATATTTACCTTATTAGTCATCGTCTCGGAGTCTGTAAGCTGGGTGGGGCCATCTTGATTCCTGTATGTATGCATAAGTCTTTGGTTGGCACATGCACAGTGGGCTTGAGTATTGGAGTTCAGTTGGCACATGGGCGAGAGTTAAGGGCACAAATTCAATATTGTTAGGGCACATGCGCCAACTGAACTCCAATACTCGAACCCATTGTGCATGTGCCAACCAAAGAATCATGCACATACAGAGAAATCAAGATGGTCAAGTCCAATCTATGGACCCCAGGATGCCGACTAACAAGGTAAGTATGCAATTTTGATGTTACGTCCATTCCGAGATACAACCGCTCCTTTGGTCTGAATTACAGTCATAACTTGGGGAGTACCTGTACACAAATTTTTAGTTATATGGCACGGCCTCAAGTAAGGGATTATGACAAAAGAAGACATGGAAGTGAAACAAAACACTGTATTTTGGAGGATCTCAACGTCAAACAGATTCCATAGGAGAAAAATAATTGTCAACAGGTTGGGCAGGAATATTTCAAGACTTGATGAAAGCTTAAGGCCTGATGTATTGATATTTCCTTTTCTTTCACTGATGCTGTTCAGCCCACCTAATTCCTCCAGAAAATTGTATTTTACTCCAGATTTCAGCATCTGCAGTATCTGGTGTGACACTACATGTAAGTGAGAACTTTATTTAGCACTTCCCCATGTTGCCAAATCTGATTCTAATTTGGCCATCAACCATACTGCCATCTGCTGTCCCATTGACTGATTCATCCCTTCCTGAGGGGGGAGCAATCTTTGGCAACATCTTCAAAGGCTGGGAATTTCCAAGGGCATAGTCTAAAGGCCTCTCACCTGTTGAGGCAGAGATCTGAGATGGCTTCCAATTGTCTGAGAGGAAGCTACATTCAATGCACTACTTAGAAGTTGGAAGAACTACAAATTCAAGAAGGTGTAAGAGGATGATTGTGGAAGATTGACAATATGTTCTTAAGTTATATTTTGTTGAACAAGAATATCTTCAGTTGCCTGGGGTTGAGTGCATTGCACAAAAGTGCTGGAGAAACTCAGCAGGTCACTCAGCATCTATACGAAGTAAAAGGTTATCTTGTAATATTTCCTGATTTTTTTCTCTCAAAATGGCATGTCATTTTTAATCTGTCCCCCATCTTCTCGTCTCTCCTTTTGTTGCTGTGGTGATACAGCCACTACATTGGCCTCACTCCTACCAGCCTACTGCAGGGGGCAACCACTGTACCTGCAGGTAGACAACCTGGGAAGCTGGCCCCACCTGCCGTCTGTCAATCATCAGCCTATATAAAGACTTGAGCTGACCCCTTTGGGGGACAGTTCAGACATGGAGCCACCAAAGATACTAAGATTGAGGTAGAAAGTTTAAGCTAATTGAATCCTGTTGTACAGTCTGTGGACTTTGCATCAGAATCATTTGCACAGCAGAGCTCACAGTTCCATCCCTAGGGTTAACTTTTCCTTTCATCGGAATCTGAATCCGGTTTATTGTCATGAACATGTGTCCCAAAGTTTGTTGTTTTGTGGCAGCAGTATTGTGTAGAACAAGGTGCAAAATTGCAATAATTTCCATCAGCACAAAATTTAAAAATAAATAATTAGTGCAGGTTCACTGCCTGTTCAGAAATTAGATGGCAAAGGGGCAGAAGCTGCTTTTTAACGTTGGGTGTGTGTCTTCAGGCTCCCGTACTTTCTTCTTGATGATAGCGGTGATAAAAGGGAATGTTCTGGGTGGTGCGAGTCCTTGATAAAAGAAGTTGCTCTTTGAGGTATTGTCTCATAAACATGTCCATAATGGAGCGAACACAAATGCCCATGATGGTGCTTGCTGAGTTTACAACCCTCTACAGCATTCCCTATCCTGTGCATTGGCACCTCTGTACCAGAAAGTGATGCAAACAATCAGAATGCTTTCCATGTTACCCCTGTAGAAATCTGCATGAATCTTTGGTGACATACCAAACCTCCTCAAATTCTGAACAAAAGATAGCCTCTGGTGAGCCTTCTTCATGATTGTATTGACATAATGGCCCCAGTATAGATCTTCAGGGATGTTGATGCCCAGGAATTTGCTGACCCTTCAATGAGGACTCATTTGTGTTCTCCTGATTTCCCTTTTCTAAAGTCCACAATCAGCTCCTTAATTTTACTAATGTTGAGAACAAGGTTGCTATTGTGACATCTCTTATCTCGCTGATAGATCTCAGTCCTGCGCACTTCCTCGTTGCCATCTATGATTCTTCCAACACTGGTGTCATTGGAAAATATGTAAATAGCATTTAAATTGCATCTAGTGTAGTGAGAGTAGAGCAGTGGGATAAGCATGCACCTTTGAGGTGCTTCTATGTTGATTGTCAGTGAGGAGGAGCTCTTGTTACCGATCCACACTGACTATGATCTTCAGTGAGGAAGTCGAGGATCCAGTTGTAGTGGGAGGTGAAGAAACCCAGGTTTTGAAGCTTTCTGACCAGTACTGAGGCTCCAGGTCATTTCTTAGGTGTGAGTTAATTCTGGCCATGACCAACTTCTCAAAGCATTTCATGACAGTAGATGTGAGGCCTACTGGGTGATAGTCGTTAATGCAGCTCACTCTACTCTTCTTTGGCACTAGTTTGATTAATTCCCCTTTGAAGCAGGAATTTCCGACTGCAGCAATGAGAGATTGAAAATATTTGAGAACACTCCAGCTTGTTGGTTGGCACAGGTTCTCAGTACCCTACTATCAGGGCTGGATGCCGTGCATGGATTCACCCTCTTGAAGGATGTTCTTACTTTGGCCTCTGAGACAGATGTCACAGGGTTGCCAGCTTCTGCAGGGATTCTCATTAGTACAATTGAATTCTCTTTTTCAAAGCAAGCATGAAAGGTATTCAGCTCACCAGGGTGTGAGGCATCACAGACATTTATGATATTTGGCTCCACCTTTTAGGATTTAATGGCCTGCAATCTCTGCCATAGCTGGTGAATATCTGATTTTAATTTTGCACATAGTTGCCTCTTTGCTGTTAAGATGGCCTTCTGTAGGTCGTAGCTGAACTCCCTGTAGAGATCTGGATCTCTGGTCTCAAACGCCATTCACCTTGCTCTTAGCAGATTGTGATTGTCTCGCTCATCCATGGCATTTGGTTGGGGTATTGGGTATGGGAATGTGGGCACACACTCATCCCTTTCCCCCTGGTTACAAATAGACCTGAAATTAGCTATTTCACCCAGTTTGTAAATGACTTTAACCAGTTGTTAAATTTAAGAAAAATATCCCCACAAAGTTGAACCTTTGTGCTAAAATGGTTCCATATATTTTGATTGATTAAAATCAATCATTTGGAAAGGGAAATTAAGGTTTGTGAGAAGAGATCCACGAGGTTCCTAGGGTATTGTATTTTTAATTAAATTATTTATATATTCTGCAGAGTTCCAAGTAATTTAATCTACCTCCTTTATTATTCATAATGTAAAGAGAAATTAAATATATTTTTAGAACTGTGTTATTTCTTGATCATATGGAGGTGACGACCTAAAACTAAATGACGAAAGTCATGAAGGTAACCTTCAGGAGACCACTGACAGTTGACAATTACTATGATAAAAAATAGAATGGATTGAACTGGAAATGTTTAAAGGATGATTTTAATGCCACAGTTGAATTACCAACCCAGAATAACATGCTGCAATTATCAGAACTTAAGAAGTAGAATTAGTAATGGGTCATTCACTCCATCCCCAGACTCTTGTCTGCCTCCAACATTCAGTATGATCATGGTTGATATTTTATCTCAGTCCACTTTCCAGTATTAACACCATTGATTTTCTTGATCTCTAAAAATCTATTTATCTCCCTGTGTTATTTAACCATCTGAAATAGCACTGTGGAACTCTGGTAGATGCTGGCACAAAACTATTGCTGATTTGTCAGACAAAAGAGGTTGACAAAGATTAAGTCTGTGAGTGAGGCTTGAGGAAAAGACTGAGAGAGAGAGAGAGATTGAGAGAGAGAGAGAGATAGAGAGAGAGAGAGAGAGAGAGAGAGAGAGAGACAGCTAACACATCAGTTGATTGTTCTCTCTTCAAGGCATCCTTTTTAGGAGGAATGGAAGAAAATAGGAAAACAATATCAGGCTGATACCCCTTCGTTAGGAATGATAAAGGGTTCCCTATCCTTCCTCCTATCAGAGTATATCTTCCTTAACCCTCGCCTCTTCCTCCTATCCCCTCCTGGTTTCTTACATTTTTCTCCATTTTTTTCACCTCCCACCCATCACTCCTCCCCTCCCCTCAACCTTTTTATTCAGGAATCTGCCTGTTTCAAAATGATCTCGATGAAGGGTTTCCGCCAAAACCTTGGCCTTCCCTGGTTGATCTCCTGAATCCCTCCAGTATTTTATGTTTATCTCCAGTTTAACTAATCCTGAACATTGTCAGGACAAAGAACAAAACCAAGATATGTGTTTCCAAATGGTGCTCATACTATAGTTACAGAACATTTACTGCAAATTCTGTGAACTGAAACTACTCCTGAATATGTCAATGTAATTTGTTGCACATAATAATTCAGTACCATGTGATAACCTCCCTAACATCTTGCATCATTTCAAGTGAGCAGAGTGTGTGAGGAGGGAAAGTATGGTTTAGAAAGGTAGTAAAGTACAGTGGATTGGCCAGTTCGTAGCTGCAGGAGCAGTCTCCTGAGGCCATTCCAGTCTCCAACATGTACTCTGTTGGGATAGCTTCTCTGGGGAAAGCAACAGAAGCAGCCAGGTCAGTGACAACTGGCTCTGTTGTACACCAGGGAAGGGCAATGACTGAGCAAAGGTAGTGATAGGGGTCTCGATCATTCAGAATCAGGAATGTGTTTCTGTAACTGTAAGCATGACTCCACAATGGTGTGTTGTCTACTTAAAGGGTCTCTGAGGTGGAACAATACATCCTGAAAGGGAGGGTGAACAACTAGAGGTCATGTCTTTATAGGTAACAACCTCAGAAGCAAGAAGAAACATGAGGTTCTGCTCAGAGAATACAGGGAGCTATGTAGAGGTTAAAAGCAGGACCTCTGGGGTTATAAATTGCAGGATTAATCACTGTACTACATGCTGATGAGGTTAGGAATAGGGGAATTGAATTCATGGCTGAAGAGATGGTGCAGATGGAAAGGATTCAGCTATTTGGACCATTGGGATGTTTTTCTGGGGCAGAGGTAATCTGTATCAGAGGTTTGGGATGAACTGTAGGGTGACCAATATACTTGTAGGGAGATTTGTTCCTGCTTCCCAGGATAAATTAAACTTATCTGGTGGTGGGATGGGTTGGAGGGGAGTGGAGTGGGAACCAAAGTAGTTGTGTAATGGGTAAAAAGAGGTGAAACATATATGGAGCTTAAAGCAATCAAGTATGACCACTAGCAGGCCAGGCTGGGGAAGATCAGCTGGGGCAGATCAGGAAGCACAAATGCCTGACAGGCTACACTGTATTTTTATTAAAGCAAGAAGCCTGGCAGGTAAAGCATCTGGAATTGAGGACAGAACAAGGTTGTGATATTCTAATTATTACAATAACGTCATCAAGGGATGGGAAGGACTGCCATCTCAATGTTCTAGGGGGATTGATTCTTTTAGTGTCTCCAGAGGCAAGAGAGGAGGAGGAGTTGTGGTATTGATTAGGGAGAACATCACAGCAGTACTTAAAGAGGATATCATGGGGGAAAATCTAGAGAGACCATGTGGGTAGAACATAAATAAGAAAAGGGTGATCATTTTTGGATTATGCTACAGGTCTCCCTAAAGTCAGTGGGAATCAGAGGAGCAAATCAGTAGGGAGATTGCAGGCATGTGGAGTCAGAGTAGCATAACTTCCTTATTATTAACTGGGGCTGCTATAATGTTAAGGATTAGACTGAAGAGAATTTGTTAAACTGTGTTCTAAAAAGTTTCCTGAAGCAATATATAGGTATCCCAACTAGAGATTGTAAACAGTCAACCTCCTCTTAGGAAATTAGTCTAGCCAAGTGGCTGATGTGTACGTGGGGGAGGATTTTGGAATCAATGAAAATAATTCTGTTGGTTTCAAAATAGTTATGGAAAAAGATAGGATTAGTTCACATCTGGGCACAAGGCTAAGTTAGGGCAGGAACTCACAGAATTTATTGGGAGAGACTGTTGAGAGGTAAAAACATGTCTGGAAAATGGGAGTCTTTTAAAAGTGAGAAAGTTCCTAAGTGAAGGTCAAGGCTAGCAAGATTAGAGAACTTTGGTGACAAAGGATATTGAGGAGCTAGTCATAAAAACGGTTCCGTATGTCAGGTGAAGGCAGTTGGGTTTAAGTATGTCCTATGAGAAGTTTAAGGAACTTACTTGAACACTCAAAAATAACATTTGGAGGGGAAAAAAAAGAGTTATGAGACATCCCTGATAGAAAAGATAAAGGAGAATATTAAATTATATCATCAGTATATTAAGAACAAAAGGTTAGGTCAGGAGAAGGTAAATCAACTTAAGGATCATTTTGTTGATCTGTGTGTGGACCCTTGAAAATGAGTAAGTTTTGCATGACTACTTACCCTCAAGTGAGTTTAAGGGAGGGAATAGTGATATTCTGGAGCATACCGGCATTTTGAAGGTAGGGTTGTTGGAGAATTTGTAATGTATGAAGGTGGATCTCCATGATGTGATGAGTTATTCCTTACAATGTTCTGAAAAGCAAGGAACAAGATTGCTGAGGCCTTGGCTGAAATCTCTGTGTTTTTGTAGCCACAGGTGAGATACCAGAAGATTGGAGGACACCTAATGCTGCAACCTAAGGGTTGCAGTGATAAAACAGGAAACTGCAAACTGTTGAGTTTTACATGAGTGGTGGGTAAAGTTAAGAGAAGAAATTTAGTGGGTCAGGATTTATTAACATTTGGAAAGGCAAGGACTAGTTAGGGATCGTCAGCATTGCTTTGTGCATGAGAAATCTATAAATTTGATTAGTTTTTTCAAAGGGGTAGCCAAGAGAATTGAGGTGGACAGATTGGTAGATGTTGTCTGCATGAACTTGTACAAGGCTTTTGATGAGGTCTCATATGGTAAGCTGGTCAGGAGTTTAGAACACATGGCATCCAGGGTGAGTTTGCCAATTGCATACAAAACTGGCGTTTGATGGTCGAAGGCAGAGGCCAGCTGTTTTTCAGGTTGGAGGTCTGTGATCAGTGGTATGACTTGGGGATTAATTTTGTTTTAGTATGTCATCTACATTCATGATTTAGTTGATAACGTTGGTGGTATGGTTGTGAAGGTTGCAGATGACACCAAAATCAGTGGTGTAGTGAAGAAGCCTGTCTAAGATTGCATCTAGGAAAGTGAGCAAGAGAATGGTAGATAGAGCTTAACTTGGACATGGGTGAAGTGATGCATTCTGAGAAGTTAAACCAGAGCATGACATATAACTTGTACACCAGGGCCGGAGGAATTGTTGATTAGAAACATCTGAGGGTACATGTGCAAACTTCTCTGAAAGTGACCACACAGGGCAGTAAGGAAGGTGGATGACATACTTGCTTTCATCAACTGAGACATTGAGTATAATTGTTGAGAAATCATGTTACAGTTTTACTAAATGTTAGTTAGGCCTCACTTGGAGTATCGCATACAATTCTAGTCATCCCAGCACAGGAAGGATGACATTAATCTAGAGAGGGTGCAGAAGTAATTCACAAGGTTGCAGCTCAGAATAAAATGCTTGAGTTATTAGGAGAGATTGGATAGGCAGTTTTTACTGAAGTAAAGAAGGATGACAAGGTACATAAAACTATGAGAAGCACAGGGAAGGTAGCCAGAGTTTATCTCCCACAGTTGGGATATGTAAAACTAAAGACAGAGATTTGTGAGAGGGAAGAGGTTTAACAGGGTTCTGAGGGATCAATAGTTCACACAATAAGTAGTTAGTATCTGGAATGAGCTGTCAGGGGAGGAGGAGACCGCAAAAGTAGTGCAATTTTAAGAAGCATCAGGGCAAGTACTTGAACGAACAGAGCCAAGAGGGATACAGAATTAATGCAGATAGGGTAGAAGAAGATATCCGTGATGGTCATCATAGATACCAAAGGCCATACAGCCTACTCCATGCTATAAAATTCTCTGAGTTGATAGCTGAGAGGTTAAAATATGTCTTGCCAATTTTATTGTTTCAACTTTAATATTCTTAGTACTTCTTGTGTCTTTGAGATAGGTTCAGCCAGCTGTGTTTGCTACCTGCAGATCTTTGCCCCAATTGCACCCAAGTTCTGCATTATATGCCTGCATCCTTGCACTATTCTTTCCACCCACTTTAGTCACTCCTTGGAGGAGCTGAACAATAACGACTTTAAGTGGATTGAGCTTGAAGCTTGGCTTGTGATCACAGTGCATTATGCATCCCTGCATCTGCCAAAGCTCTGCTTCTGCTGCTATTAGCCAATCGTCTGGCAAAGCTTTTGCTCTAAGTGCTTATTCTGAAGATTCTGTCTATATTGTCAGATCCTGCTTATCATCAAAATATTTCCACACAGGCTCTGCTGCGACAGTCCTTTGAATGCTTGCTCATGAGCATCCAACCAGTTCTATTCCATATACTTCTTGGTCAACTGCCTGACTGCCTCACACAAATGAACAAATGAGACTGGCACTTGATCAGATATTTGACAACCCCACTAGAACATGATACTTCTGAAATGAACATGGCTATGCATTGACTTTTACTGTCGCAAATTTTGTAACACTGGAAACCAAGTGATCTCTGAAGAAGAATTCAGAGTATTATGAGCAGTTTTTGAGCCCTTTATCTAAAGAAAGGATATGCTGGATTTGGAGAGGGCCCAGAGGTTTACAAGGATGATCCCAGGGATGAGAGGGTTAACATATGTGGAGTGTTTGATGGCTCTGGGTCTGTATTTGCTAGAATTAAAAGGATGAGGGGGATCTCAGAGACACATGCTTAATATAGAAACGGCTGAACAGAAGAGTCATGGAGAAGATATTTTCAGTAGTGGGAGAATCTCAGACCAGAGGGCACAGACTCAGTATCAAAGGATATCCCTTTCGAACAGAGATGAGGAGAAATTTCTTTAGAAAGAGGATGGTGAATTGTGGAATTCATCGCCACAGACATTTGCAGAGGCTAAAGCATTAGGTAGATTTAAAATGGAGGATAATCATTTCTTCATTAGTAAGGGGTACCCTAGCTTGTGGGGAGAAGGTAGGAGAATGAGGTTGAAGGAAATAATATACTAGCCATGCTTCAAGTTGCAGAGGAGACTCGATGGGCCAAATGGCCCAATTCTTCTCCTCTCTCTTTTGGCCTTAAGATCTAATTACTTTCAACTTATTTTTCTCTCTTCTTCAGTTACAACCACTTCTCCCTACATTTCGTCAGCTCATAGTACTATGTTCAGTCTGATCATCACCACAGATAATAATTGTCATGTAGCACAAATGATGTGAAGAAGTCTCCATTAATGCTGAAAATAATAAGCTATGTTTAAGTGTTAATATGCATGCATCTTACAGTTCCTAAATGAGAGACTTCATTGGAAAAAGTGAAATATTTATTTGTGAATATAATCTTATTCCTGGTCATAAATTCAAAGTGTAACAAGAAAACAAAAAGGCAGAAGTATTAAATATATTTTATTTAAACTATAAATACTTTCTGAACATTTGTCAGAAAGAATACTTGTGGTGATATACCACTAGCCTACTGCAGGGGACGATCTCTGTACCTGCAGGAAGATCACTGGACGACAGACCACACCTGACCGGCTGTCAATCAGCTGACCTGAATAGACCTAACTCTGCCCAGCCGGCTGTCAATCAACTGCCCGGGATATAAATAATCCTGAGCCAGTCCCTCCCAAGCTAGTCACTCAGGAGTCACTAGTACAGCTACCACTGTAGCAGAGACTTTAAACTGAATAAAGCCTGTTGTAGTCTTTCTCGAGTTTTGTGTCTACTTACTGCTGCAGTCGTGCATCACAATTTATTCAGTTGAAATTTAGACCTGCTGTGGAAAAGCTCCTAACCGTCGGGAGCCAAGAGATCGACCCTCGCCACCCGGAAGCCCAAGCACGTTTCAAAACCTGCAGGCACACTCCGACATGGTAAACACAGATCAGAAGAAACACATGGTGCTCCGCATGAATTTGGGACCCCGTGCCTTCCAGGCCCTCAAAGACTGTACAGAGTACCCAGAAGCGATGGCTACCCTGGAGGTCATGTACAAGTCCCCAATGAATGGGGTCTACGCCAGATACCTCCTGTGTATTCTGGCCCAGTGGCCAGGTGAGACAGCTGAAGCCTACCTGGGAGCCCTGCGTGAGCTAGCCCATCCCTATCTGGCAGAGCCCAGGGTGAACGAAATGGAAGTCGAGAGAGTGGTCAGGGGTGCCTGCGTTTGAGGTTTGGGCTCGAGAGCAGCCCGCCAGAAGTTACTAGAAGACAATATCTACTCACTAGCCCGAACTATGGAGGTAGTCCGCTCCTTGGAGGCTGCACCCCTCCATGCCGAAGCCTTCGACTCCCGACTTCCCCAAGCCTCCGCGTGGACAGCCCTGACAACTGCTGTGTCTCAGGGACTGCTGATAGATGAACGCTTCACTGCCGCAGGTGCCCCGCACCCGTGTAAGTACGGTGGGTCCTGGTGTGGGTCGGATCAATGATCATGCCAAAACTGCCCGGCAAGAAACCGATTCTGTTCACGATGTGGCAAGAAAGGCCACTACGCTAAAGTATGCCTTTCAAACCCGCTGACAGCTTAGCGGCCCTCTACAATCACCTTGTTTATCCCCAGGACGCCACCACGTGCAAGGGCCGGGTGCCGCCATTACTCACCCAGTGACTTCCGTTCACCTCGCCAGCCCCACTTCCAGCCCTGACAGATACTACCACCGCATGCTCACTACGAGCACCATCCTACCCAAAGTCTCACCAGCCAAGGCCATCGAGGACGCCACTTCCACTGCCACAGATGACCTCACTTCCTCTAATGCAGAGCGCATGATGTCACCTCCCCCTGAGCAGGCAGCATGACCACCAGGTAGAGCAGGCCATGCCACTGCCACGCACGCCCACAGGGTGCTGCCATCTTGGGGCTATCGGGCCAATCCAGCGCACAACCCTACCCCCCACCCAGAACAGGGTGTTGACGATGGTGACAACGACAATGACGATGACAATGTGGTCAACACGGGTGCCAACCAGACCACCTTCCCGATGCACCCCAAACTTGTGTATGCCACCGACCACCACTGACCTCCATTGATGCACTCCGCACCAGCAAAGGACACCACTGGCTGCCACCCACCTCAATCATTGGGGAACAGCAACTCGGACCCCGAGATGGTCCTAGTGGCCACTACACTAAAGAGAGACCTCCCACACAGCCTTGGGCACTCCATGATGGATGTCACTATTAATGGTCAGGTAACAAAATGCCTATTCCACAGCAGCAGCCCCGAGAGTTTCATACACCCAAACTGGCCTGAACTTTGAGACTTAAAATCTACCCTACGAGTTTTGCTATCACTTTTGCCACCCAGAATACTCCATAAAAATCCTCGGGCGCTGCTCCGTTGATCTGACTGTGGGGGTGGCGGTGGGGGGGAGAGACATACAATGGCTTCAGGCTCCTGGTCATGCCCAAACTCTTTGCCCTGGTCCTCCTCGGCTTAGATTTCCAGTACCACTTACAAAGCATCACCCTCGCTTTCGGTGGACCCCTACCCCCACTCATGCTCCACATCGCACCATTCGACCACCCCCAATCTACCTGCGGCCTCTCCACACCACACATCACCCTCTTGCCCTCCTCTCCTACCTCACACCAGACTGCAAACTGATAGCAGCCAGAAGCAGGCGCTATTGCACAGCTGATAGAGAATTCATTAAAGCAGAGGTAAAGTGGCTTCTGGCGGAGGGCATCATAGAACCCAGCACCAGCCCATGAAGAGTCTAAGTCCTGGTGGTCAAAGGGGGCTGCAAACTGAGAATGATCATTACCTCTCCTACACATGCTCAAGAGCCTCTGCAGGTGCCTCGGTCTCTTCTCTTACTACTTCCAGTTTCTAGGACAAAGTCCGCCCACTGGCCCAGGCCACCACCTTTCCACTCCCACTCGAGGTGCAGGCAGCCTTTACCCGCAACAGATAGGTCACTGCAGATTCCACGATACATGCAGTGGATGAGGACACCCCATTCCAGGTGGAATGTGATGCCTCCGATGTGGCCCTTACTGCCATCCTCAACCGCTGCCTTCTTCTCAAGAATCCTCCATGGTTCTGAGCTCGGGCACTCTGCCATTGAAAATGAGGATCAAGCGATCGTGGAAGCGGTCCGCCACTGGCGTCACTACCTGACAGGCAGGAGATTCACTCTCCTCACCGACAAACAAGCAGTGGCATTCATGTTCAGCACCACCCACAAAGGCAAGATCAAAAACGACAAGGTGTTCGGCTGGAGAGTCGAGCTAGCAATGTTCAGCTACGACATCCAGTACCGACCAGGGAAATTCAATGACTCCCCCCATGCCCTATCCCGGACCTGCGCGTCGGCCCAGGCCGACCAGCTGTAGGCACTCCATGAAACTCACTGCCACCCGGGCGTTACACGCCTCTACCATTTCATCAAGTCCCGGAACCTCCCATACACCATCCAGGAAGTCCGGACCATGACTGAGGCATGCCAGGTCTGCACAGAATGCAAGCCTCACTTCTTCTGCCCAGCCCAGGCCCACGTTGAGAAGGCCACCCAGCCCTTCAAATGCCTCAGTATTTACTTCAAGGGCCCTGTGCCTTCCATGAATCGGAACGGCTACTTCCTCACAGTGATAAATGAATACTCCGTTTTCCCTTCACCTTTCTGTGCCCAGACACTTCCACAGCCACCGTCATCAGGGCACTGACACAGATCTTCACTCTGTTCGGCTACCCTGCATTCATCCACAGCGACTGGTGGTCCAGCTTCAGGAGTGAGGAGCTGTGCCAGAACCTAACAGCAAGGGGCATCGCAACTAGTTGCACGACTAGTTACAACCCGAGGGGCAATGGGCAGGTGGAGCATGAAAACGGAGTGATCTGGAAGGCAGTTCTCCTGGCCCTTAAGTCAAAAGGCTGGTCTGTGGACTACTGGCAGGATAACCTCCCCGAGGTGCTCCACGCCATCAGGTCACTCCTGTGCCCAGCTACCAACGAGACGCCTCATGAACGTCTGTTTTCATTTCCCAGGAAATCAGCAATCGGAATCTCCCTCTCAGCATGGCTCACGTCTTTGGGACCAGTGCTCCTGTGTAAACACATGCAGGCCCACAAGGCTGACCCCCCCCTGGTCGAGCAGGTGTTCTTCCTACACGGCAACCACAACTATGCCTACGACAGGTACCACAACGGCCAAGAGGACACCATCTCAACCAAGGATCTGGCCCCAGTGGGAGGACCCACCTCAACATAACAGCCTCCAGTGCCGCAGGTCCATGATACCAACCTGGAGAGACTTCTCTAGGTCGGCCCGATGCGCCTTCCCCATCTCGAACACTCATTGTACATTCACACTGCTGGGGATGACCCTTCTCTCCTGCCCCTCCAATGCCTCGCACGCTTGCCGATCCAGGCCGACCCGGCCACCCTACCATGCTACGCTATGCCAACTGCCGCAACGCCTACCCTAGTTACCCCATCTAGCCCTCAGACACCCAGCATACTCTCATTGACCTTTAACCAGGAGCAAACCCTGTGATGGTCACAGAGACTCTGACGACCACCAGATCATCTAAACCTGTAAATACACATATACCACCTAAGAAAGTTGCTAAACACCCCCCCCCCCAACCAGATAATTTTAAAGGGGATGAATGTAGTGATACACCACTAGCCTACTGCAGGGGGCGATCTCTGTATCTGCAGGAAGATCACCAGAGGACAGGCAACACCTGGCCAGCTGTCAATCAGCTGACCTGAATAGACCTAACTCCACCTGGCCGGCTGTCAATCGACCGCCCGGGCTATAATCCTGAGCCGGCCCCTCCTGAAGCAGTCACTCAGGAGTCACTAGTATAGCTACCACTGTAGCAGAGACTTTTAACTGAATAAAGCCTGTTGTACAGTCTTTTTTGAGTTTTGTGTCTGTTTACTGCTGCAGCCGTGCATCACAATACTACAATAAAGATATTTTTCAAGATACAGAAGCCTAATCATGTTCCACACACTTACAACCTAATATATTGGAATGGTCCGTTCATAGTCACAGGTTGTCAGATGGAGTATTCCAGTGCTCCACCTCAAGAGATTAACAAGAGTCATTGAGACGGAGTAAAATAATAAAAATAAGAGAACTCCTCACCTTTTCAATCCAGGTCAGACACACCATTTAAATGAATGGAGATCTGCCACATAACTGGTACGAAGTTGAGGATTTGGATGCAAAGCATATCCTGGTGCTCAGTTCACCATGACTGAGATCCTCTCCTAGATTCAGTATTGAGTTCAGCAACAGATCCAGAGATTGGACGTACCATACTCAAGTGTTCATCTGGCTATTTCTTTCTATTCAGCACTTTTATATCTTTCTTGTTTTACAATTACATTTACCCGGCAGGTGTCCTACATTGTACTGTGTTTATTCCAACAAAATATTTAAATTAATTACAATAGGTTTTTAAAATAGTAATGTAGTATGATTTCTGGCAACTCCAGCTTACTTTTGAAATCCGAAGTACATTGGATATTTGAAACCTGAAAGAAAGGGTGGTATAAGTTTGTGTAGCAGTTAGCGCAAAGCTAATACCGTACCAGTGATGTAGGTTCAAATCCGAAGCTGCGTTTAAGGAGTTTGTACGTTCTCCCTGTGTCTGCATGGGTTTTCTCCAGGTGCTCAGGTTTGCTTCTACCCTACAAAATGTACTGGGGTCATAGGTTAATTGGGGTATTTGGGTGTAATGGGTTCGTGGGCCAGAAGAGACTGTCACTGTGCTCTATGTCTAATTTTTTTAAAAAGCCAGCGCACCTCGATCCCACCGAGCCTGTGGTCGTAGCCCAGTCCAAGAAGCGAGGCCACCCAGCTATAAAGGACATTGGCACCGGTTCTGGGGGGGGGGGTCTGTATGGTGGCACGCCACTAGGCAGGCACACGCGGCGGGGCAGCCGGCCAAAATGGCGCCATTGAGAGTTTTTTCTTCATCCTCGGCACCGGGCTCAGAGGTCCGTGTTGGGGGACCACGTGACGCCCTGGTGATGTCAGTGCCGCCAGCGCGGTTCTCAGCCGGGTCCAGGCTGGGAGTATAAGTCCAGCCCAGCAGCCTGCAATAAACCAGTTCTGCTCACTGAGCTCAACCTATCTGGTTGTGTGTTACTTCAATAGCAGTGTAGCTGTCGCTACAAAAGCGCAAAAGTAAGATTCTTTAAATGAGTCCTGATTGAATTTGTCGTTGAGGAGTCTGATGTTGGAGGGATAGCAGTTGTTCATGAACCTGGTGGTGCGAGCCTTGTGACACCTATACCTCTTTCCTGATGGTAGCAGTGAGAACAGAGCATGTGCTGGGTGATGTGGATCCTTGATGATTGCTGCTGCTCTCCGACGGTAGCATTCCTTGCAGATGTTCTCAATGGTGGGGAGGGTTTTGCCAGTGATGTCCTGGCCTGTGCCCACTACCTTTTGAGGTCTTTACACTCAGGGATATTGGTGTCCCCATAGCGGGCTATGATACAGCCAGTCAGCACTCTTCCTGCCACATATCTGTACATGAGCTGCTCAGTGCAATCTACCAGGCTTCTGTTCTGCTCTCAAAAGCATTATCTTGAGGTAGCTGGTCTACTTAAATTTCTAATAAATGGTAACCATTGGTATTTCAATGTTCAGGGATCAAATGATGGTAATTCTAATGAACATGACACATGATTAGGCTCTGTCAAGCTGATGATGATCAGCATTTCTGCACAATGAATGCTATTTACTCTTTATCATCCCAGTACAATGTTCAGCGGATCATGCTGCATCAAATTACAGGCTGCTTTAAATTCAGATCCCCTCTCTATGATTGAAAGGTTATTGATAACAAAACCGATGATGATTAGTCAAGACCACTACCCCAAAGATCCCTTTAACAATTTCTTAGAGCTGGGATGAACAAACTCCAATTACTTCCTTTGTGCAATTTATAGCACTGTAGAGTTTTTTTTAACTTAGAGCAGTGGTTCCCAACCTTTTTCTTCCAACACTTTAAGTATTCCCTATGCCATAGGTGCTTTGTGATTAGTAAAGGATTGCTTAAGGTGATATGTGGGTGGAAAGAAAGAAATTTGAAAACCACTGTTTTAATCGTGCCTAATTGACTTGTTATGTGCACGGTTTCATAACTCCAAAGGAAATGGGCCAATGACAATTTTTCAAGCAAAATATTTTGGTAACAATTGGATCTGGAGCAGTGGTTCTCAACCTTCCCTTCCCACTCACATACCACCTTAAGCCACCCCTTACTAATCACTGAGCACCAATGACATAGAGAATACTTAAAGTGGTATGTGAGTGAAAAGAAAAAGGTTGAGAACCACTGATTTAGAGATTCACAATGCTCATAAGCCCTTTTTCCCATGGTCTAATTCCATTCACTTCAGTTTTACCATTTGCCCTTAATGCCTAATTCAGCGAAACCTTACCTTGGTGCCAAGTGCAGCCATTCTTTCCTAGCCGATGGAATTCGATTTTTCCAGCCAAATCTCTCATGAGGTTTGGATATGAGAGGACCAATCAAAAACAGAATTGAACATGGTGGGCAAATTATTGTTGAGTAATGGGTTGTGAAACTTTGCAAGCGACTAAAGAGGAAAAGGTGGAGGAATATTTTAATTGTTCTTTTTTTGTTTTATTTTAAATGCTTTTATTATCTTGAATTTCTTGCATATATTTTCAAATTATTTTTATCAGTATCATTATTTTTTAATGTTTTCTGATTGCTCACAGAAACATTCCCAGAAATCAAAAAATCATTTGTCTGTTAGAAAACTGAGTGCAACATAATTGACTGATAAAGCATTCCTATGCTCCCGGTTCTAACCACAAACTGCTTCCCACCTATTAGCCATTCTGTGCCCTTGTTAGCCACTCAAGTGCGATAATAGTATGGTATCTCAATAAGATCACAGGTAGTGATGTCACCATTGGCTGGAGAACAGATTTTACATTTGTTCTGCACAAGAAGGAAAAGAAATGCTTTCATCCTTCATAATAGTCATTGCACCCATTATAAAGCACTATCCAATTGAAGTCTTTTCATCTTAAGCTAGATCTATGCATTAAGCAGTTTAATCTTAACAGAAAATTAGATCAATGGCCCTGGTGCAACAAAAATTTCAAATTTACAAAAGATAACTTTGAGTGATGTATTATCAGATAGTTTAGGATAATAAGATATACCGGTAATTACATTTATTACATTAGCTATGCTATGCTGTCGCGCAAGGGGATCAGAAAATCAGTACCTCTGTGGTGTAATTGTATTAGCATAGAGCAATAAACATAAGAAATGGCTGACCTCTCCACCACTAACCCAATACCCTTGATTCCCTCAGTATTTAATAATTCATTGTTCTCTGCATTGACTATACGTGGTGACTGACCATTCACAGTCCTCTTCGGGCAAGAATTCCAAAGATTCTCTATCCTCTGAGTGAAGACATTTCTTCTCATCTCTCTCCTGAATGGCTGAACACTTACTTAAGACCTAAGCTCAGATTCTAGACACACCAGCCAGGGGAAGCATCATCAATAACAACATGATATGTGAGATTTTAATCTCCAATGAAGTGCAGTACAGTGTATAAAACAAACACTGTGAGGCATAAAGAGCTCATGGCTGAACTCTCCTGTGTAATCCGGAAGGCAAAATGTGGGAACGTAGAGAAGATCCGCAGACAACTGTGCAACACTGGTGACACGAGGTGCATGTGGCAATGGATCGGTACTATTACAGATCACAGTCAACCTTGTGAATTAAGGATAATGACGCCTCCTTTCCAGACAGACTGGACACCTTCTATGCACGGTTTGATGAGAAGAACAGGATAAAGCCAAAGAAAGAACTGTGTCCCCCCTGATGAACTGGCCTTCTGCAGAGCCATGACCAAGGTAAGAAGAACCCTATCTAAGGTGAACCCACACTGAACACTAGTGCACCTCAGTGCTATGTACACAGCCCACTCCTGTTCATGCTATTGACCCATAACTGCGAGTTTTCTCTCCAAACTCCTGAGGAAGTAGAGGCAGTAATGTGCTTTCTTCATGATGCCATTAGTGTGTTGGATCCAGGAAAAGTCCTCCAAGATAGTCAACAATCAGCTCCTTGGTTTTGTTGAAAATGAGTCCGTGAACAATATTGTTGGTACACCATTCAGCCAGGTTTTCAATTTCCCTCTTCTATACTAACTCATTGCCATTTTATATACAACCCACTACAGAGGTACAGTTGACAAGTTTGTAGATGGTGTTATTGTCGTATAGAGCCACACAGTCATAGATGTAAAGTGAGTAGAGCCGAGGGTTAAGAACACAGCCCTGTGGTACTCTGGTACTGATGGAGATTGTGGAGGAGATATTCTTACCAATCTTCACTGATTGTGGTCTGGAGGTGAGGAAATCCAGGATCCAATTACACAATGGGGTGTTGAGTCTCGGGCCTTGGAGTTTGCTGATCAGTTTTGAGGGGACAATGGTGTTAAATGCTGAACTGTAGTCAGTAAAGAGCATCCTGATGAATGCATCTTTGCAGTCCAGATGTTCCAGGGCTTTGTGTAGAGCCTGTGAGATGGCATCCATCATAGACCTGTTGCTACAATAGTCGAATTAGAATGGATCCATGTTGCTGCTCACACAGGAGCGAATATACTTCAACACTTCAAAACACTTCATCACTGTTGATGGTCGATACTCATTTAGGAAGGTTACCACACACTTCTTGGGGACCAGTATGATTGATGCCTGTTTGAAGCAGGTGGGTACCTGACAGAGTGAGATGTTGAAGATATCCATGAATCCTTTGGCAAGTTAGTCAGCACAGATTTTTAACACTCAGCTGGGTACTCCATCCAGACTGGATGCTTTCCTTAGATTCACTCTCCTGAAGGCAGTCCGCACGTCATCCTCAGATATGGACAGGATAGGATTATTAGGGGGTGAAGAGGTGCGAAGGAGTGGTTTGACCCTGTTACTGCAATCAAAATTGGCATAGAAGGCATTGAGTTCCTCTGGGATTGAAGCTTTGCTGTCTGCTACTACACCGGATTTGTTTTGTGGCAGGTTATGTCTTTTAGGCCCTGCCACGACTGTTGGGTTTCCTTCATTATTTTCATTTTCAGCTGGAATCTCCACTTCACCAGGAAGATGGCTTTTCGTAGGTCTTACCTGCTTCTTCTGTATTGATCTGGATCTCCAGACTTAAATGCCTGTGATCAGGCTCTCAGCTGGTTCCAGATTTCATTCTTCATCCAGGACTTCCGGCTGGGGAAAACCCTGAACAATACACAAAATAGCTGGAGAAACTCAGCGGGTCATGCAGTTTCCATAGGATGTTAAAGGTGACCATAATTTTGGGCCTGAGACCTTCATCGAGATATGAGGAAAAAGCAGCAGGTGCCTGAATAGAAGGTGGGAGGAGGGAAGGTCAAGGGGAGGAGCACAAGCTACCGGGTAAGAGGCCATAGGTGGGTACAGGTGGGGGAAATAGAAGAGAAAAGAACTGAGAAATGATAGGGAGAGGTGGTTCCTGTTGGAATGGATAAGCAAGGGAAGGGGTTGGGGAGCTGGAGGAAAGGAGAGATGGATAGAGAAAGAAGGAGACTCGGAGAGGTTTAATGGAAACAGGAGAATGGATGTTAATTCTATCTGAAGAGAGCCCAGACAGAATATTAGGTGTTGTTCCTCCAATTTGCTGGTGGCCTCAGTTCGGCAGTACATGAAGCCATAGACAGACATGTCGATGCAGGAGTGGTGTGTGGAATTGAAATGGTTGGCTACTGGGAGGTCCTTGTTATTCCAGTAGACAGAGTGAAGGTGCTCAATGAAACGATCTTCCAGTCTGTGTCCCTGACGTAGTGGAGGAGGTCATTGGATGCAGTAGACGACCCCTAAAAATTTCACATGGGTGTTGGAAGGACCACTGGGCCCACAAAATGTGTTGATAGAGGAGGTGTGGTTGCATGTTACATTTCTTGTGGTAAAAAGGGTTAGTAGTGAGGGGGCAATAGTGGGAAGGGAGGAGTAGATGAGGGAATCCCGGAGGGAATGATCAGTGTGGAAAAATGAGGGGGGGGGTTGTGTCTAGTGATAGGATCATGTGTTGTAGATGGCAGAAATGTGTTGGATGTGGAAGCTAGTGGAGTGATAGGTGAGGAAAAGGGGCATTCTCTCCTTGTTGTACCTCAAGGTGGAGTGGGGCAGGACAGATATGTGGGAAATAGACAAAATGCAAAGAAGGGCTGAGTTTCTGGCAGTAGAGGGGAACCCATGTTTTTGAGGATGTCTCAGATGTTCTCGAATGAAGACCTAATCCTTGAAGTAGACGTGACGAAGGCAAAGGATAAATTTGATGAGCTCATCATGGATGCAGAAGGCAGCACCAATGTAGTCATTGATGTAGTTGGGAAAGAGCTGAGCTTTGCCTGTATAGGATTGTAGCATGGATTGCTCCACATAGCCAACAATAAGGCATGCATAGTTGAAGCACATGCGGGTACCAATGGCTAACCCTTTGACTTGGAGAAAGTGGTATGAGTCAAAGGAGAATTATTGAGGGTGAGAATAAGTTTTACCAGGTAGTGGAAAAATGATGGTGGTTGGGGCTATTATTGAGAAAGATAAAAATGGCTTTTAGACATCAGTATGGGAAATGGAGGTGTATAGAGATTTGACGTTCATTGTGAACATGAGGCAGTCGAGTCCAAAGGATTTTCTGGCTTTCTTCTGCATTCCTTGATTTCCTTACTCATCAAAATTCAATTCATCCCAATCTCACAAATGTTAACACTGTGAGGGTAAGGAGCAGCTGCTTTGCAGATGCATGGTCATTGACCCAAAACTTATTTTCAGATTGCCAGGATCTGTTATTCTTTTTTTTTACCAGGTTTTCACCATTGATTTATTAAAATTTTATTTCTGGAAATAGGATTTTTGGCTCTCAAATACCTTTTTCAATTTTAACTCATAAATTAATTAAACTTTTAGTTTATGCACTTTCCCTTAATATCAGTTAACAGCATGTGTGCTCAAAACTTTGCTCATTTTTTAATAGCTGTGCCATTTGAAAATAAAGTCTGCTATCATCTGTCAGAGTGTCTCGCAATAACTGATCTTCCAAGATGGAAGGCAATGCTTTCCATCAAACCTGCTATTTTAATTTTCTTAGCTCTAACCTTTTGTGAAATACTAATTTCAAGTGGATATTATGTATCTGGGCTGCTGCCTCAGTAATGTAATCAGACGTATCATTTCCTGCAATTTACCTCAAATTTTAGGTTTCTATGTGACTTACCAATAGTTAATGCACAGATCTAATATTTCTGGGTTGCGCAGGGATGAATATTATAAAAGCACAGAAATTCTGGAGGAATGCAACAGGTCTCACAGCATCCTTTGGAGGTAAAGATATACAACTGATGTTTCAGGCCTGAGCCATTTCTTCAAGTTATGAGTTCAAGGCAGCCAACCCCCTGAATAAAAGGAAGAATGGCAGGGGGAGAAATACAGACCAACAGACATATGGTGTTAATTGTATATAGATGGACATAGGAGAGAAAAGGTGAGATTTGACTTGGGGATGGGGTTGTTTGGGGTTCTGTGGAAGCAGAGTGGTTGGCCATCTCAACGTACATCAGATAATTTTATCATGCTCATTGGGGCTCCACATTTAACAAGTCATTTGAATGTTGTAACTTCTGTAAATTATCATAATTATCTTCAAGATAAGGGTTGCATGGTTGGTGTAGCGGTTAGTGCAATGCCTTTACAGCACCACTGATTGGGACTGGGGTTTGTATTCAGCGCTGTCTATAATGAGTTTGTATGTTCTCCCTGTATTTGTATGTTTTTTTGTCCCGGGCAGGTCTGGTTTCCTTCCACCATTTGAAATGTACCAGGGGGTTGTAGGTTCGATGGGTGTATATTGGGTGGCATGTACTCGTGGAAAAAATGGTCTGTTACTGTGCTGAATGTCTAAATTTAAAAAAAATATGTGGTGACAGATAAAAACACCAGCCACATGAGTTTCACATCAGGAAGATTGAGCAAATGAATGCATGGCTGGAGAGAAGATATGCAGAGGAGAGTTTTAGATTATTTGGGAGTAGGAATGGTTTTATGAAGAACTGGGATGTCTGCAAGTCAAACACATTTCGAGGTCAATATTCTTGTGAGGGGTGGGAAAGTTTAAAAAATTGCTTGGCTTGGTTTGGGAACCTAAGGTTAGAATTCAAAGGAGAAAATGCTAAGCTGGGAATAGAAGATAGTGATTCAAGTGAAAGGGAAGCTCTGGAAGCAAAGAGAGGGGAGAAACCAATAGTGGAATGAAGTAAAATTAAGAAACCTTTAAGAATGATTAATCTGAATGCATACAGTGTTTCCAGCAGGCATGAAAATGAATAGTAAAAATAGAAGTGAATGATCAAAATGAGCTAATCATGATCAAATCAAGATGATCTAGGAATTGAATATTCAGGTAGTAATTATATGTAAAATGATGGATGGTGTCAGTAGCTGTATATTGAACAGCCCTTTCTCTCAAAGCAGCATTGCCTGGTGCTGCTTTCAGGTGCAACGGGGGATTCTCGGAGCAAGATATTATACCTACAGGAGAAGGGTTAGGTAGGTAAACCTCCTGGCTGGGTTTCCACTTTCAGGTGGCCACCCAACAGCTGCATAGGAGTACAATAGGTAGCTTTACAATCATGTATTGTGGCCACCTGAAAGTGGCTGCTAGCAGCTTTCAGGTGCCTAGCGGGGGCAGGCTGATGATAGTCAGCTGGCGTCCCAACTCCCTACTGCCTGACAGTCCCTGACGAGCTGTCAGATGGCTGCCCCTGCCCAAACTCAGGAGCTGGCCTTTCTTCTGTGGCCCCTCTCCCAATTTCAGACCTTTCAGGTGTCAGAACACCTCCTTCAGCGCTGCCACATGAACGTCCCTTCACAGACCCCCGCAGCCTGCTCCAGAGCTGCATTCTCCGGCGATTCCACCTAAAAGCGGCTAGTAACCTACTCACTGATGCCTAATTTGGGTTTTGCCAGGGCCACTCTGCTCAAGACCTTATAACGGTCTTGGAACAAATATGAAACAAAGGGATACGCTCTTGAGGTGAAGTGAGAGTGTTTTTCCTTCGCATTGAGGCAATATTTGACTTATTGTGGCATAAAGGTATCCTAATAAAACTGAACTCAATGGCCTTTGAAAGGAATGGCCTCCCCTATGTGCAGTTATATAGGTGTATTTGTCAGAAGTTAAGCATTGCAGCCCTAGAACATCAGAGCAGGACTTCCTTAGGGCAGTATCCTGGACTCAATCTTTTCTATTTCCCTCAAAAATAGACTTGCTTCTACCACAAGGTCAGAATGGGAACACTCATTGACAAACATGCAACTTCACAGCTAATAAAGCAGTCCTTGTCTGCACACACTAAAATCTAGACTACATTGGTTTGTAAATGGCAAATAACTTTTGTGTCAGAGAACTGCCAGTCAAAGATTCCAAAAATCATAGGAGAAGAAATAGGCTATTCAGTCCATCGCGTCTGCTCCACCATTTAATCATGAACCCATCCATTTTCCCACTCAGCCCCACTGCCTGGCCTTCTCCACATTACCTGATACCCTGCCTAATCAACAACCTCTGTCTTAAATACACCCAATAACCTGGCCTGCACAACCACATGTGACAACAAATTCCACAGATTTACCACCCTCTGGCTGAAAAAAAAATCCAACACATTTCTGTTCTATGTGGACACCCTTTAATCCTGAAGTTGTGACCTCTTGTCTTTGACTCTCCCACCATTTCTACATCTACTCTGGCATACCTTTCAACATTTGAAATGTTCCAATGTTATCTCCCTCATTCTCCTAAATTCCAATGAATACAGGCATGGAGGTGTCAAACACTCTTCATATGATAATTCTTTCATTCCTGGAATCATCCTAGTGAACATCCCTGCTCTGATATTCTAGGAGGACTCCAAATATTTTTTTTTTCATTCAATGTCCCTATTATCAATAACCTGGAGGTTAGTATTGATTAGAAACTCAAATGGATTAGTCACATCAATAACTGGTCAGAGGCTTGGGGGCTCATCTCCTGAGATGCTAAGGATTATCCAACATCTATGACACAAAAGTTAGGAGTGCGAGTGAGCGAGAAGTGTACTCAAGGTTTCTCTCAAGATGTTCAATGCCTTTCAGGACAAAGTGGCTCACTTGATTGGCACTTTATTTATCACCCTAAAACTGATTCCATCCACCACTGGCACATTGTGGCTTCAATGTATAAAAAATAAGGTGGTTACTTCCCCAGGAGACTTGCCCAGACCTCTCAAACCCATTACCTCTATCTCAAGAAGGTTAAAGACACCTTGGGACACCACCATCTGCAGGATCACTTCCACCATCCTTACTTGAAAATATGTCATTTGTCATTCATCAATCCTGATTCTAAATCCTACAACTCTACCTAACGGAACATTGGGGGTAAGTTCAACAGGAAGATTGCAGCAATTCAAGAAGGTACAATTGACCTGCACAAGGAAGGGGCAATAGGTATTGGTTCTACCAGCAAGGCCTAGATTGTGATGACCGTACAGTTGAAAAAGATAGGCTGAATGCAAAAGGAGAAGGTGCAGCTCTCTGAAAAAAGGATGGCTGAGGAATGATATTGGCTTAGCATATATAAAACATGGAAGTTTACAGACACCATGGTTGAAGTAAAGACAAAATGGTGGAGAAACTCAACAGATTAAACAATGTACTTTTTATAGCAAAGATAAAGATGTATAACTAACACTTTTAGCTTGATACCTTCATCAAGGTATGGACAAAATGTGGCAGCCGGGTGTGGGGTGGGGGGAGGGGAGGAACACAGTCCGACAAGCAGGAAGTAATAGGTGGACAAGGAAGGGAGAGCACACCAGAAAACCAGAGGAGGGAGGATGGCATTGAATGGAGAAACAAGGGGGTGGAGAGTGGGAGGGAGGAGAGACAGAAGGATGGAAAAGAGAGAAGAAGAATGTGAAGTAGGCTAGGAGAAACCAAAGAAGTTGCCATTAATGCCATCTGGCTGGAGGGTGCTGAAATGGAAAGTTAGGTATTGCTCCTCCAATTTACGGCTGATCTTGGTTTGATAGTACATGATGCTATGGATAGACATGTCAACGCAGAGATTAGGCACAGAATTGAGGTGGTTAGCCGCTAAGAGATCCCTGCACTGATGTGGACAGAGCAAAGGTACTCAGTGAAGCAATCTCCCAATCTATGATGTAGAGAAGGCCACAACAGGAGCACCAGATGCAATAGATGACTTCCACAGATACATAAGTTAAATATTGCTTCATTTGGAAGGACTTTTGGAGGCCTGAATGGTGGTGAGGGAGGAGGTGTGGATACAAGTGTGGCACTCCCAAGGCCACAGGGGAAGGTATCAAGGGGGTGATTAATAGGAATGGAGTCATGGAGAGAGTAGTCCCTATGGAAGGCTGAGAGGGCAGGAGAGAAAAAGATGTGCCTGGTGTGGGATTGTGTTGTAAGTAGCATAAATTATGGAGGATATATTGGATGTGGAGGACAAGGAGAATCATGTTTTTGTTGCATCTGGAGGCAGATGGGGCCAGGACAGATGAATAGAAAATGGAGAAGATGAGTGTATTGCACAGTCAGTTTGTTTACATTCATCATCTGTTTACAGTTCTTTTGATTGTTTACAAGTTCACGTTGCATACAGTTTATTTTTGCACTACCACTTAGTGGTAATTCTGTCACAGGAAAAACAAATTTTTGCATTGTATGTGAATGTCATATATGTACTCTGACAATAAAACTGAATCCTGATAAGGCCTGAGTTGATGATGATGGAGGGGAAGCCACATTTTTGGAAGAAGGAAGACATTTCAGATGATCTAGACTGGAAGACTTCATCTTAGGAACAGATACAACAGAGACAGAGAAATTGAGAGAAAAAATAAAATCTTTGCAGGGGTCTGGGTGTGAAGAAGTGTACTTGAGATAGTTGTGGGAGTTATTGAGTTTAAAAAAATTGTCTGTAGAAAGCTTTTCTCCTGAGTTGGAGGCAGAGAGATCAAGAAAGGGGAGAGTGTTGCCGGAGATGAACCAAGGGAACGAAGGACAGTTTGGGTGGAGTTAAGAAATAAAAGTTACTGGTAGGTGTCAATAAGTCAAATACTATAATTGTAGCTATGTTGAGGACAGAAAAAAAAATAGGATTTGTAAGAAAGGTACATTAATAATCATGGGAAATTTTCATTTACCTATACATTTGACAAATTAAATTAGGAAGAATATCCTTGAGAATTAGATCACAGAATGTATTCAGGCTATTTGAGCTCAGTGGTTGGGTGTGGGCACGGGATTAATTAATAATCCTATAGTGAAAGATCCCATATGAAAGAGTGACCAAAACAGAGCAGAATTTCAAATTCAGTTTCACAATCTGAAATTAGTATGCTAAAATCAAACAGGAACAATTACAGTGGTATGGGATAGAATTGGTTAACATGGACTGGGAAAATAAATTAAGTCAGCCATTTGAGGAGTAATTTCATAAATCTCAATATTCCAGTGAGGTAGAAATCCACTACAAGAAAGATGTGGCTCTCTGCAGTTAATTAAGGACATTAAAGATGATATTAAATTGATTGATAAAAACAAAACATTTTGCAAATACTTTTTTTGGAACCAGGAAGGGATGACTAAAAATGATAAAAAAGGAGATAATGTTTAAGAATAAATTAACAGTAATATAGAAATAAAAACAAGATACAAGCTTCTACATTCTTTTAAATAGTAAGAAAGCAACAAAAGTGAGTCCTCTGAGAACTCAAGTGGGGCTTTAATAATAAAGTTGAAAAATGGCAGAGATTCAAAATAATTATTTTGGATTGTTCTCAATGGCAGAATTCAATGCAAAATCTGAAGAATAATAGAAAATCAAGGAGCTATCATAACAGAAAAAAACTTAAACGATATATATCACTTGAAAAAAAATTTACAAACCAAGCAATGAAGCCAAAGCCAACAAGTCCCATGTAGTTGGCGGTTGCATTTTATATACTGTAGCTAGTGTGGATCTAATAAATCAAATATACTTTGCATTCCTAACTATAACAACTGTATAACACACATCTATATCGAAAAATCTCTTCTGTTTTTCACGGAATATAAAGGAATCAGTTGATCAGTCCTGCTCTAGAACCTGAATCAGTGTTATGTCATAGCAAAATGATTGATATTTTAGTTAGGTCAGGATGCTTTTGACGATTACCACCCACACTAAGAAACTTCATAATTACACTGCCTAAAACATTGTAACAGATAGAACTATTGAAATAGGAATGGTAAGCAAACCAAAAGCAGCATCAGAGAAGAGCAGAATAGGAAATCAAGTGATTATTACCTGCAGTACTTGGTACAGTGATAATATATTTTTACATTAGATTCTCTGCAATATCTGAATTATTGAATCGTCACATCATAAGATATTTGAAAGAAAAAAGAGTTGTCAAAAATTAAGCATATTATTTATTTGTTAATGTTAACTCTGTTTCTATTTCCACAAAAATTGCCCAACCTACTTCCAGCATTCCTTTTTTTTTCAGATTTTCAGCATCTGCAGTGTTTGCTTTTTGTAGAACATAACATCTGATGACTCAATGAAACAAACATAACTTGGTCATAAAGATAATAAAAACTTTTAGACCTTGTCTTATCAACTCATTATTTTCTCAGCCAAGCCCTGAGAGCACTTTGGGAATCTACAAATGTGACATTAATTTTGTATCAATGATGGAGGAAATAAAATATTTCTGGTCAATGACAGCTACTAACCTATATGTGAACTCAAAGAAAATAGATAGGGATATTTGCTCATCATTGTCTCCAAGGACTGTAATAAGAACACATTGATGATAGGACCAGAAAGGATATAATTAATTATCATATTCAATGTAATTGGCTAATGCTTTGGTATGAATACAATTTTACCATTAAATCACTGTTCGGCAATTGATGAAAGCCTTTCATTTCTGCATATTACCATATGGAATTTTGCTTCCTCTTTTCTCATTTTAGGATATATTATGGCAGCCTGCAACCATGGAGATTGGGCCAGGAAAACACGCAGTAATAAACAACGCAACTCACTAACGCAACCCCTAGCATAGTTGGTTGGAAGCTGGGGAAGTACAAGACCAACAGCCCTAACGTAGCACTGGCCAGGCTGCCCAGCTAACAGATCAACACCAGGCTGGGGAAGAAGGGCATTCATATACAAGAATGTTCCCGCGGGCGGAAATCCCGTTTGTGCTATTCATACAAGTGATGTCAGCCAATCAATCAAATGGCGGGAACTCCAACTCTATAAAAGGAGCATTTCCAGCCTCAATAAAGTCAGAGCTTAACCTCCCACACTGCGAGTGTGTGAGTTCATTGTAGCAGATGGATACAATTGGTGACCCCGACAGTTTAGATGGAATCTAAACCCAGCGAAGGATAACGAAGCAGTGATCAGCGCAGTTGGCCTCAATCTCCCGACTTTCTGGACATTTAGACCTGGCGTGTAGTTGGACCAGGCTGAGGTTCAGTTCCAGATTCAGGGCATCACATCTGAGCCCACACGGTACTCCCACATGGTCAGCGCCCTGTATCCAGAGACTGCAGAGTGGCCAATTCCATCCACAGGCCACCATCGGAAGGTACTTACACTGCCTTCAAAGAGCTATTCACTGAGAACTTCAGGCTCTTGCGGCAAGAGAGAGGGGCACGGGCTGCTTCATCTGGATGGGCTAGGGGACAGATCCCCATCAACACTCATGAACGAGATCCCGGCATCATGTTCAAGCAGGCGTTCTTGAGGCAGCTGCCCAAGGACATCCAACTGCTTCTGGCTGACATGGATTTCAGCAACCCCTGGAAAGTCTCAGCACAGG
Organism: Narcine bancroftii; assembly: GCF_036971445.1. Classification (NCBI taxonomy): domain Eukaryota; kingdom Metazoa; phylum Chordata; class Chondrichthyes; order Torpediniformes; family Narcinidae; genus Narcine; species Narcine bancroftii. The sequence continues at coordinate 191,794,990 of NC_091471.1, read as the reverse complement.
CAGATATTCTGTGGAAGCAGAAACAGAAGTGCTTAGCTACCATGGAGCTCATCACAAAGTCTAGCAACCAGACCAATGCAAGCCCTGGAAAGGAGCAGCAGGCAAGAGGCAGGGACGAGTCCAAGGAGAGATGGTGCTTTTACCCCCAAAGATGGGGCTCTGAGACCCGCTGATGCGAATCGTCCTGCTAGTTTCAAAGAAGCGATAAGACCAGCCATTGCTGATGGGCATGGAGGCTGGCCATTGAGAGAATGTCCTGTACGTATGGGACCACCTGTCTGGAAGACGTCTCTTGGTGGATACAGGAGCGAAGGTCAGTGTGATGCCCCCAACAGGGTTGAAAACTAGATGCAGGCAAGCGGGCCCTGCATTGCCAACAACAGCAGTATACGGACCTATGGCACTCAAAGGGCTGAGCTGCGGTTCACACTGGCCGCAGTGGAACAACCACTACTTGGAGCGGACTTCCAGCGAGCCCACAGCCTCCTAATGGACCTTAAGGGCAAGTGATAGCAAGTTCTCCAAGGTGCTAGCCAAGTTCCTGGCAATCCTTTCCCTTCAGTTCATGGAGGAGATGCCCTGACACAGCGTCAGGCATCACATCCTTACCAAGGGTCCACCGCTCCACGCAAGGGCAAACTTGCATGGAGCGACAATCTTCTCGAAAGTGGACTTGGTGTGAGGGTACCACCAAATCGTGGTGCACCCCGACAACATCCCTAAGATAGCCATCATCGCTCCATTCAGGCTGTTTGAGTTCCTGAGGATGCCCTTTGTGCTCAAGAACGCGGCACAGACCTTCCAGTGACTGATAGACACGATAGGCCAAGACCTGGATGCCATCTTTGTCTACTTAGATGACATCCTGGTGGTGAGCAGAACCCGGCAGGAACATCTATAAGATCTCTGAAACCTCTATAGTCTCCTATGTGAATTTGGCCTTACTATCAACCTGGCTAAATGCCAGTTCAGGCTGAGCACAATTGACTTCCTGGGCCACAAGATTACCAAAGACGGAGCCACGCCATTACCCAGCAAGGCTGTCCACAACTTCCCAAGGCCCAATATGACCAAAGGATTACAGGAGTTCGTGGGGATGATCAACTTTTATCACAGGTTCATCCTTGCAGCTGCTTGAGTGATGCGCCCACTCTTCACCCAGGTGACCGGCAAAGAGAAGGACTTGACCTGGGACGATGACGCTGCATAAGCGTTCGTGGAAGTGAAGGAAGCTCTGGCTAATGCTACACTCCTGGCCCACTCCAGGCCAGACATACCCACGGCCTTCATGGTTGAATCCTCAGGAACAGCGATTGATGGAGTTCTGGAGCAGCAGATAGAAGGAAGTTGGCATCCGCTTGCTTTCTTCAGCAAACATCTGTGGCTCCCTGAGCTAAAGTACAAATGCTTTTCACAGAGAGCTACTGTGCTGTACTTAGCCATCCACCACTTTCAGTACTTCCTAGAGGCAAGCCACTGATGTTCGCCCTGGCCAAGATCCCCAACCCCAGGTCAGCCCACCAGCAGAGACTCTTGTCTTACATCTTGAAGTACACCTGAGATGTAAGGCACATCTCGGGAAAAGACAATGTGGTCATGGATGCCTTGTTGAGACAGAGCATCCACTCTGGCCAATGGACTGGACTTTGTGGCACTGGCGGAGGCACAGCAGCAGGACGACGAGATACCTCACTACAGGACCGCCATCACAGGGCAGCAGCTTCAGGACATCCCAGTCAGCATAGGTAACACTACCCTCATGTGCAACGTGGCCATCGGGCAGGTTCGACCTATGGTCCAATAGCATGGAGGCAACAAGTTTTCAACTCCATCCACCGGCTGGCACATCCGTCAATCAGGACCACGGTCCATTTGGTGGCCAGCAAGTACATGTGGCATGGGTTGTGGAAACAAGTCAGCGGGTGGGCCAAGATGTGCAAGCAATGCACACCAAGGTGCCCCCACAGCCTTTCAAGCCAACGAAATGAAGGTTTGACTACATTCATGTGGACATAGTGGGGCCCTTACCAGTCTCACAGGGTTTCCACTACCTGATCACGGTGGTTGACCACTTCACCCTGAAGCAATCCCTTGGCCGACACATCCACCATGTCCTGCACCAAGGCACTCCTCTTGTCCTGGGTAGCAAGGTTTAGGCTACCGTGCCACATAGCCTCTGACAGAGGTGCACAATTTACATCCAGCCTGTCGACCAATGTTGCCAACCTGTGGGGCGCTCAGCTACCCCACATGACAGCATACCACCCGCAGTCTAACGGGCTGGTTAAGTGCATCTAAAGGCATTTCAAGGCCACCCTTATGACTAGACTCAAGGGCCCCAAGTGGGTGGATGAACTGCCGTGGACACTGCTGGGTATTCATACACCATCAAAAGAAGACCTCCACACATCCTCCGCTGAGCTCGTCTATGGAGCTCCACTCATGGTCCCTGGGGATTTCGTCCCACTGGCCAGAGGTCAACAGGAGGATACAACCACCTTCCTGGACAGGCTGTGGGAAAAGATCAGTAACCTGGCTCTGACCTCACCCTGCAGACATGAGCAAGCTGAGTTCAACATCTCTAAAGACCTCAAAGACTGTGAGTACATGTTCATGCACTGAGGCCACACCATCCACCATTACAGAAGCCCTGCAAAGGACCCTTTTAAGTCATCTGGAACAATGGGGCCACCTTTGTACTGAACATCAGTGGGAAACCAGAGGTCTTCACTGCAGACAGGCTCAAGCTGGCACACACGGACCTGACACAACCTGTGGAGATGCCAGCACCTCGACGCAGAGGCAGACTGCCAAAAACATTGGAGACGGCATCCATGGACACTATGAACAGTAGCATTGGTTCTGGGGGCGGGCTCATGTGGTGGCCCACAACCGCGAAGATTGGGCCGGCAAAATGTGCAGTAATAAACAACGGTATAACTCACTAACACCACCCCTAGCATAGCTAACTGGCATGGTTGGAAGCTGGGGCAGTACAAGACCAGCTAACAGAGCAACACCAGGCTGGGGAAGAAAGGTATTCATATGTAAGAATATTCCTGTGGGTGGAAATCCCGTTTGTGTTATTCATGCGAGTGATGTCAGCCAATCAACCAAATGGTAGGAACTCCAACTGTATAAAAGGAACATCTCCAGCCTCAATAAAGTCAGACCTTAATCTCCCACACTGAGAGTGTGTGTGTTTCTTTGTAGCAGACGGCTACAATATTTTCATTGGTGCTAATTGACTTGCAGTGATCTTCACTGAAATACAAGGCGAGGCAATAAATTTTGGCCAGGAAAATTCTCACAGATGACTTTAAACATACACTTATTAGCAGTTTCTCCATATGCTGTAAAACATCACCCATAGAATTTAGTTGTGTATTTTCCAGGTAGGGTTTACATAGTAGCAACAGTGAATGCATGTTTCATCCAATGAAATTGCTTCTGTATTGAAGCATCAAATCTTTGTAAGTATAGCTGGATTGATCAATTATGATCATGTGATAATCAGAATGCTCCAGAATTTCTGGGGTGGGGGTGTTACTCCTTCAGTATAGGTTGAATTTTGCTGGATGTCGTGAACTTTCTGTACAGCTGCTCCACTGGGGTCTCCATTAAGCTATCAGCAGTAATAGTGGAGTGGGAGAAACTCTGGTTTTGGTTTTATAAATTTTAAAATTTTAGACATACAGCACAGTAACAGGCCATTTGAGCCCAAGAGCTTGTGCCACCCAATTAACCCGCAACCCCGGTACATTTCAAACAGTGGGAGGAAACCCACACAGGAGAAATGTATAAACTCCTTACAGACAACACAGGATTCAAAACCCAGACTCAATTGCTGCCACTGTAACAGTTTTGCACTAACCCTACTGCCCCAACATGGTACTTTTGAAAGACTGGGTCTGGGAGCTGGCTTTGTAAGCTCACTTGATAGTTATAAGGACACAGGTGATACCTGTTTAACTCGCTGATTTGTGAGCACATTTAACTGAATGCTATTGAAAGCATGGTTACTGCATTGTACTGAGAGACCAAGTAGCATTAACAATCTTGATGATATGGATCTGACAGGTGGTTGAATTGGATAAGGGCTGGAGTGGAAATAGCACGCTCCTCAGAGCAGATATGGCATGGTGAAGATATGCAAAAGTAAGTGCATAGGCTATTATAAACCTTGCATCATTTACATTTAATTTTATGTTTAATTTAGCTGGATTGGATTTCATTATATTCTTTAAACTGAACCTACTATATCCTCTCAAATACTCTATTATTATAATAAAAATAAGGAAAAATAGTTTAAAAATGTAGATTCATATATTCCACAAGAATAGCACAAGAATTAATCTTTCAACTGAAAGATGAAATAAACATTAGCTGAAATTAAATTGACAATCTAAAACCTAGGTGATAATTCTTTCTATAATTTTATAAATCAAATTTAGATTAGATATAATGAGAATAAAATCAACTTATCTCTATTTTATTTCAGTCATAGTTTTATTCAGTAAAATAAATATCTTAGCCATACATTTTGTTATATTTCTTTCAACTTTGGTGGTCTAAATTTTGAATAAATTAAAAAAATAATTCTGGTGGATAGGTTTATGGAGAAACTTGCACTGATCACCATAATGCCTGCACAACAAAATACTGCTCTGAAATATTAATCTGCAACCGTAATTTACCAGTTCTTTTTCTTAATTGACCTCCTTGCTCCAGCTAAGTCTTTCAATAATCTTGTTCAGTTAAATGTGGTTTGAGCAAAAAGGGTGCATCACCAACCTATAAAAGGGATCATGATGGTTAATTGTTTATTTCTGTTGTCTTTGACTATAATTCCATGGGATTTGGTGCTTCTGAGGATGTGGGAAATGTGGCAGAGATATGCACTGACTTCAAGGATTCTGAACAACACTAAATGCTCACATACTTGAGTACAAGTGTGAGTATGGACCTTGAAATAAAGCAAGAGAGGGAGAATGAACAGAAAATGCAGATCAAATTACAGAATTTGGAGGCGATGGAGGAGAAGGGCTCCAAATAGAGGATGTATCTGTTGACGATACTCAGGGAGTAATTCCCCAACTAAGCATCAGCAAAAACAAATTGTGAGATTTTTTGTTCTGGTTTAAAAACTTCCTCACAACAATCTGTCATCTGGATGAGCCACACTGGAACCTCTGTGCAGAATGCACTCCACGTCGTCATTGACTGTCTTCGTCACTGTGGACTTCTTGGCTGAACTGCAAATAAACTGTGATATCAGTTGAAGCAAACCAATTCTCAACAGAAGAAAGAACAGCCTCACATTTTATTCTTTCCTCTGCAATTTGGGAACACTACAAAAATAAATGCCTGCACAATTAAAAATTACAAGCTATATTTATAAATGATTAAAAATGACAAATCCTTGTGAAATATCAATCATTCCCTTGGTCACTTTCTCTTCAGCTCCATTTCAAGGTCAGCTTCTTCCCCTCTGCCATCAGATTCCTGAATCTGATGAACCACAAACATTGCCTTTCCTTGGGTTTTCTTTGCACTATCTTTATTTATTTAGTATGGTTGTTTATATAAATGTTTGCACTGTGATTCAGCCCCAAAACAACAAACTTCATGACATGTTTATTATAATAAATTTTGATTCTGGGAAGAAGATTATATATTAGAACTAGCAGATGGTACAGTTGCTGTGTAGAGCATTGGATTGAAGGTTGATTCACAAGTCCATGAGAGTAGCAGAGAAAATCGGTTGGGTCTCCCTTCACCCCCCTCCCCCTACCCCTTCCATCAAGAGGATCAACCAGGATCGTTGTTTGAAGAGACTCATGAAATATTTGAGGATGTCTATCACCCCTTATGAAGCATCTTCCAGCTACTCTCATTGGGAAAGAGATATAGGGCTAACAGAGCCAGAACCACCAGGTTGAGAAGCAGCTTCTTACCACAGGTAGTGAGAGGGCTGAGCGATTGATGAACTGCTCATACAATCCTCTGAGATTCTACTATTTAATCAACAATATGAATTTATTTTATATATGGATATACATACTGCATATGTATTTTTTGTCTGTATGTATGTTATGTCTGTGCGTGTGTTTGCACTGAGGACCAGCGAGCACTGTTTCATCAGGTTGTACCTGAAAAAGCAGATCATAATAAACTTGAACTTGAGATGTGCAGATGGATAGTTTAAATGATGGGGGGGGGTGGGGGGGGCGGGGCGTGGCATGAAGGCATAGGGAGAAGATGTGGGAAGACACACCCTCCTGGCAGAACTATTTAAGACCCATTTGAAAGTTTTAAAAAAGTTTTTTTGTAACTGTTGATTACATTGCTGAAGTCTCTTACAAACAGTCATGAGGAAGATTAAAGCCCAAACAGACAAGAAACCAGCCATTAAATAGTCAACAATTACTCAGCCTACCTTGGACACGGAGCCTCCGGAGTCGACTTCAATGCAGCTTAGACAGCAGCGTCAATCGACTGGTAGGGCATACTCCATGCCAGCGCCGATCTCGCATACTGCTGCGCAAGATGGCGCCGGTGACCGACATCTATCTCCTCCAGACCAAAAGGATCAACTGTGCATGCGTGAAACTTTGCGCTTGCGCGCTGCGTTTGAAACGGCCCAGGCTGCGGGGGGACCCGACCTCCCTCAGTCCAGTGACCCTGGAATGGTGGGGGGGTTTGCACCCATACTCGGGACATTCTGCCCTCCCCCCCCTTTTCGATGGAGGAGGAGGACATCGCTGGAATGGAGGAAGAAGAGAAGCAACTGGTGGAGGAAGAAACTGTCATGTTTAAGGGTAGGCCTGCAATGAGGCAGACTTTTAAGCTTAAGTCTGACCCCCATCATTCAGATTCTGCTTTGTCTGAGTTATCTAAGCAAGTGGAGAATTTGGCTATACAAGTGAGCCAAGGGTTTTCTGTTGTGAAGGAGCAATTGGCTGAAATGAAGGGTGAAATGTCTATTAAAATGGATGTGACAAAGTGGTTGAAAGCAGTGGTAAGGTTCAAGATAAATTTAAGAAGATTGAAGATGCATTTATTGACTGTAAAGTTGATGTGGACTTGTGTAATAAAAAAGATGGGACAGATGGAGGATTAATTTACTGGGTTGGGAGATTCAAAAAGGTGATTTGATGAAGAAGATTGATATTGTGGAAAATAAGAGTTAGAGGAATAATGTTAAAATTGTTGGCCTTCCAAAAGATCTTGAAGGTCCGGATCTGGTCCAATTCTTCCAGAAATGGATTCCTAATGTCTTTGGAACAGCTTATTTTCCAAATGGTTTTGAATTGGATAGAGCTCATCGAGTAATAAGGACGAAACAACTTCTGGGTCAAGCACCACGTTCCGTTTTGATTCGATGTTTGCGTTATCAGGATAGGGAATTGATTTTAGGAATTGCTGTACAGAATGCGGGACGTAATCAGGCTCCTCTACTTGTTAACAATAATAAAAGTATTTTTTCTATGTTGATCTGCACCAAGCTGTAGTTAAACGTTGTAAAGAATTTAATTCGGCTAAAGCTGTTCTGTAGAAGAAGGGTTATAAGTTCGCTTTTCATTATCCTGCTGCGTTAGAAGTCTTTTATGGGAATTATCAAACTCAGTTTTTTCAAGATGATGCTGAAGCTCTTACTTTTGCTAACTCTTTACCTGTTAATAAATAGGGGCAAGATCAGGAAAAGCTCCCATAACAGCTTGTTTGGTTCTGAAAGGGAAGAATGGGAAGAGAGAGATGGAAACTCAACATTTAATTGATATTGGATAGTTTAAATGATGTAAGAATTAAATTTCAGAATCTTGGACTCAAATTAATATAACTTGTCGACACTATTTTCTGATCCAAGATACATGCTTCTTACCTTGTGTGGAATGGTGATATTATAGATGGAGTCTAAACAATGGAGGTGGACATGGCATTATGGCTCTGCAGATAGTTCCTGTGGTTGAGAAGTAAGGCAATGTGAAGTATCATGGGGTAAAGATTTGAACGACTGGAGGCAAAAGGCGAAGTAGGCAAGCAATAACAGGACCCTGCTTTTTTCTATGCAATTCCTGTTCCCTATTTAAAATGGTGCCTTACAGTGGCAACTCTTTGTGAGCAGCTCTGATGGGAATAATCAAATATTCCCATTCAGAGCTCCTAAAAATCAAAACAAAAATGAGAAAGTTAACTTGGAAAGTTAACTCAAACTTGGAATCGGCAGAATCGGTAGGATCGGCAATCTCCGGTTGGGTCGAGGGGCCTTTAAACAGTTCATGCAAGTATACAACAATAATTCTGCAGCTGTTTTTAACAGCTCAAGCAGGTACAGCAACAATTCCAAAATGTACCACAATAACTCCTGCAGGTAAAACAACAACTCCAGCAGGTACAAGAACTACCCAGCAGTGGACCCCTGAGCCAGTTAAAGAAGAGCCGACCACGTGGATGCGGGGGAGAGGTGGGGGGAGGGGGTTACAGGCCAAGCTGAGGCACTGAGACCTGAGGCTTCTGCTCGCTATCATCCTACTGGCCAATATACAGTCCTTGGAGAATGAACATCAGAGAGATATCAGGGAGTGCTGCATTATGTGCTTTACAGAAACATGCCTAAATGTGGAAATTCTGGACACAGCACTGAAGCCCAACCCTCCATCATGCTGATCCATCACCAATGTCTGGAAAAACCAGGGGAGGCAGTGTTTGTGTCATCATCAATTCATTGTGGTGCCCAGGCGTGACAGTCATGTCTCAGTCCTGTTCCCCCCGACCCGGAACATCTAGTGATCAAGTGTCATCCATTCAACCTGCCGAGGGAGTTCACCATCATTATCCTGGTTGCTGTATACATTCCGCCCCAGGCTAACATCAGGCTGGCACTGGAGGGACTGAGTACTGTGATAAACAGCCATGAGACAGCACATCCTGATTCCTTCCCGATCATTGTGGAGACTTCAATCAGGCCAACCTGAAGAAGTCTGACAAACTACCATCAACACATCACATGCGAGACCCGGGGAGCCAACACACTCGACCATGCTACCCCACACAATGAAAAATGCCTACTAAGCCATGCCATGATCGGACTTCAGCAAGTCTGATCACCTGGGTGTACTTTTACTTCTGGCGTACGAGCAGAGACTGAAGATCTTTACAAGAAGTGCAGGTATAACCTGTGGAAGGCCACCTCCGAAGCAAAGTAGCAATTCCAGAGGAGACAGATACATGCCAGCTATGGCAGGGATTGCAGGACATTACAGCCTACAAAGTGAAGGTGAACACTATTGATGGCTGTGATCCTTCACTACCCAATGAGCTGAACACCTTCTCTGCCCGCTTTGAGAAGAACCAAACAATGCCTGGTAGATCCCTTGAAAAGGCTAAGGAGCCTCTGATATCTGTCTTTGAGGGCGACATCAGAACATCATTCAAGAGGATGAACTCTAGCAAGGTGAGAGGGTGCAGAAAATCTGTGTCAATCAATCTGTGTTCACAGACATTTCTAACCTCTCATTGTGGCAGTCAGAGATTCCCATCAGCTTCAAAAGGGCATCAATCATTACAGTACCCAAGAAGAATAACGTGGGCTGCCTCAATGACTACAGCCCAGTAACACTAACTTCTACTGCAATGAAAAGCTTTGAGAGACTTGTCATGACCAGAATTAACACATACCTTACTAAAGGTCTGGACCCATTGTAATTCATCTATCGTCACAATTGTTCCACAATAGATGCAATATCGCTGCCTCTCCACTTAGCTCTGGATTACTCAAAAACAGCAATTCATACATATGGCTTCATGGACTACAGTATGAATTGGAAACCACATCTCCTCCTCATTGATCAACAAAGGTGTATCCAATGATGTGTGCTTAGCTCACTGCTCTACTCATTCTACACCCATAACTGTGTGGCCATGCACAATTCCAATGCCATTCTCAAGTTTGCCAATGACACCACAGTTGTTGGCAGAATCACAAATGGCAATGAGGAAGTAATAGATCAGATTACTGAATGGTGTAATGACAACAACCTTGCGCTCAACAAAACCAAGGAGATAATTGTGGACTTCAGGAGCAAGTCAGCTAACATGACCCAGTCCTCATCAAGGGCTCAGTAATGGAGAGGGTTAAGAACGTTGAATTCAAAGATGTCAACATCTCTGAGGATCTGTCCTGGACCCTCCATGTTGATGCAATCATAAAGAAGGCTCGCCAGTTGCTATACTTTGTGAAGTGTTTGAGGAGATCTGGTATGTCACCCAAGACTCTCATAAACTTCTACAGGAGTACTGTGGAGAGCATTCTGACTGGTTTCATCACTGCCTGGTATGGAGGCACCAACTCTCAGGACAAGAATAAACTCCAGAGGTTGTTAATTCAGCCTGCAACATCACAGGCACCAGACTTCACTCCATTGAGGGTATTCTTTAAAAAGCAGCCACTATCCTCAAGGACCCCCATCACCCAGGCCATTCCTTCTTCACTCTATTACCCTCAGGGAAAGGGTACAGGGGCCTAAATATGAGCACTCAACAGCACAAGGACGGCGTCTTCCCCGCTGCCATCAGATTCCTGAATAATCAATAATCAAGACACTGCCTTACTTTTCCTGCTCTGTTATTATAATTTTATTTTATTTTTTATAGTAATGTCATAAGATCGCTATAATATGTATGTTTGCTCTAGATGCTGCCGCAAAACACTGAATTTCATGACAATAAATTCTGATTCTGATTCTTAGTCTTTATCTGAAATTCTGAGCTAATTTTCTCTCTTATCTCCAAACCCTTTCTGTTGTTCTACAAATTTGGAGATCCCAGCAGGCTCTACGGAAGGAGACCTCCAGAATAGTCAAATAACTTCTTAGCATGCTGATGGCTTACTCTGTGATCTGTCTCTAGTTCTTGATGCTTGATGTCTTCCCTGGGGATATCCACCATCTTTTAAATGGACCTCTTTTTCTACCAGCAGGTCACACCGACTGATTGGAAGTTGGAATAGATTAAGAAAGATTGCTGCTATAACAAGAGTGTTGGCTGAGAATCAGCTACACACCCATGCAAAGGTCTGCTTGAAATTAATAGAGTGGAAACCTTTTAGTTAGCTAGCCTACATTTTTGATGGTATAGATTGCCACATGTGTAATGTGTAAAGATTAGTGTAGGGGACATGGTTATTGTAGCGGACTTGGTTAATGAAGGAGGACAAGGTTAGTGTCAGAGGACACGGTAAGGGTAGGGGGAAACGGTTAGGGTAGGTGGGACGCTGTTAGTGTAGGTAGACACGGATAGTGTAGGGCGATAAGGTTAGTGTACGGGAACATGGTTAGTGTAGAGCATACAGTTAGTGTAGGGGGACACAGTTAGTGTAGCGGGAAAGGGTTAGTGTAGGTGGATAAGGTTAATATAGGGAACACGGTTAGTGTAGGTTGCACTATCCCATTGGTTGCAAAATGAGAATACTCTCTTTGATATTTGTACCTCCAGCAAGCCCAGGATGTTGAGGGGAGTGATTACTTTCACAACTTAGAATCTGTTACTAATTCCTACAGACAACAAGTTTTCTTCAACACAGGCTTTACCATTTACCATTTAATGAGTTTTATCAGAGGTTGTTGTGCACACTGGGCAAGAGATCTCAGCTTTGCTTGAATCGCATCTTTTGATCTGCACTGCTTTGACTATGTCATTCCTACTTTCCATTTGCAGTTGGGCACAGAGGCTTATAGAATATGTCCACATCAATTAACCTCTTTTTATCCTAGGTCAATCTGGGCTACAGAGACCTCATCCTTCCAGTACTGAAATTTGTCCACAATGTTGGGGTTTATCAAAGTTTATCATGTTCCTCCTTTTTCATTCTAAATTCCTACATCTTTAAATAAAGTTTAGAATTTCAATAACAATCTTGTTTTTTTATAAAAAAAAGCTGTCCACTCATTATTAATTGCTGAAAGTCTGCCTTGCATGAGGACAATGGTATGTTTCATTTTGTATTGGATTTTCCTGTGAATGTAGTCCAGCATCCTTTTATCTTCACAGACTGCCAGTCGTGAGATATTTACAATTATGATAACAAGTATCTGCTCCCTCACCACTGGCTTTAATGCTGTTCTTTACAGGTTTTAAATGTGCACGGTAGTTGCTTCTGCATCTATGCAAATCACTTCCACTTGTCCAATTTGTCAAACACACCAACTACTCCAAAATATCAAAGCCTGCTCTGTGCTCTACACAGAATCTCTGCCATAACTTCACCTGCACTGGCCTTTCCTTCCCTTTGTGGCTGTATTACCTTGGAAGCACACCTTCACCTTTATCAAACTAACTAGCAACTCTTTCCTTGAAACACCTGTTTTCCACTCTCTTTCAACTGCAAACTGTCCTCACTGAATGAAAGCCCTGGACAAAACAAATGGCCTCGAGTTTACATCACCATCATCAATATGCCCACAGAACAGGCTGTTCTCGATTACATTTGGGGTGATTGTTTGAATAAGCAGGTCCTTAATTATGGATTTACTGGGTAGAATTTGTAATCTCAAATCTCATAATATTCATATAATGAACATACTAAATTTACCTATCTACTGTTTAATGCTTCTATTAAAGCAACAAAGGGAGGAATTTAATTTGAATCTATCAAACATTTATTCTGATTGTCACAAGTGCTAACCATCGCCTGATTTCTATGCAGTTGCAAAGGAAATTATTCTTCACATTGCCAGCCGAGAGATTTCAAAGGGAATCTTTGTAGCAATAAAAATCTTGTGATGCTTGCAACAGCACTTAGAGAACTATGGGTTAATTCCTTTAGTTCTCCACTCTGGAATAGCTACTGATTTTTTTTAGATGAGAAATATCATAGTGTAACACCAAGGCAGGGTGGCAATGAAGTTATTGGTGCACTTAATGGAGTGTACAATTAATGGCCTGACTGTGCCTCTCACTGGAGTCTGTGTGGGCAGATGTGGGCAAAGTGAGTGACAGGCCAACCTTGCAGCTATCTCTCAAGGGAGATGCTAATGTTTTGCTTATTATCACACCTGAAAGGAGCAACTGAATTCAATTTTTTTGAAGTTTCATGTATCTTTATTGTTAAGATAATTTTAAGTTGTAAAACTGAAATAATTGATGTTTGGGATCTATGCCCCTTGCTAGAGATCCAAGATTCCATTTATTATCTTGTATGTAAAACACAAAAATCTTCCTTTGTTTGCCCCATAAATGCATATAAAGAGGTGTGAGTAGTGCCAATATCAAGACTTCTCCGGTTTCTGTTTAAAAACATTCCCCTCACCCATCTTTGTTCCCCTGCCTCCTTCCCTCTCGTACTCTCTCTCTTTTTCTTCCCTTTTCCCTCTGTCTCCTTTCACAGAGCCCAAATCAATTCTCACCCTTCATCTTTTCATATCAGATTAACACATTTTGTTTGTTGGTGTGGATTCCTCCCACTCCCATTTTTCTACCTTTCTCATGGCATCTGCATGATTTTTGCTTATATCTTGAAGAAAGCCTCAGGCCCGAAATGTCGGTAATTTATCTTTACCTCCTATGGATGCTGCGAGACTGGCTGAATTCCTCCAGCATTTACTGAGTGATTTTACTACAATCACAGCATCTGCAAATTTCTGTTTTCTGTGCTTCACCACAAACTTTATTTAGCTCAGTCTCCTGTGTTTTTTTTTGCACCTTACATCTTACTGATCTATTCCTGGGATATTTGTCTGGAAGAATTGGGCAACACTGTCAAAATTAGAGGATACTGACACTATTTAAAAAGAAGAGACACCTTGTTTAAATAGGGTCCTGGGACTGGTGAAAATCTTTTCAAGAACTGAAAAGTTAGGTACTAACAATGCTACTGAAGAAGGACTGAAAACTGAAACTAACTGGGAGAGGTTGTGAGACAAGTCAAAGAGTAGTGCAAGGACCAATCGCTATGAGATTCGTTTATATTTTTTATTGTCTCTGCACCAAAGTTAAATAAATGTTTCCCTTTAGGTAATACTGAAAATTCCAGAACAGGGAAAACCAAATTATAGGTTCCCTTCCATCTTTGTCTTCAATGGTTAATGAAAAGTTAAACTATTTTGTTTTTTTAAAAACTTTATTTATTCGTTCAAAAAACAAATAATATATGACATATACAGCAATTAAACATGAACATGAACATTTATTTATATATATAAAAAAAAGAAAAGAAAAGAAAAGATCCCCTCCCCTTCAGCCAACTCTCCTAAGGAGAGCCATAAAAAAAGAAAAAAGAAAGAATATTAAAAAAAAGTTAAATATACATATTAAAATCTAATCAATATAAATTGAAATGTAAATATTCTGAGTATAACAACCACTTATTAATAAAAAAATTATAATTATCATGCAAAACATATGTAATTTTTCTATTATTAAACAATATTTCATCTCATTATGCCATCTACTAATATCAATCATATTTGTATCTTTCCACATACTAGCAATACATTTTTTTTCGCTATGGATAAAGCTAAATATACAAAAGCAAGCTGAAACTTATCTAATCCCAAGCCTTTCAGAGGTTGCAAACTACCCAATAAAAATACTATTTTAATCTTATACAGATATTCTAAAAACAATTGAATTTTCTTCCAAAAAGATTGTATATGTATAAATGACCAAACTGCATGAAAAAAAGTTCCAACCGTATCACCACATCTAAAACACAAATCTGATTCATTAAAACCATATTTTTTTAATTTTTCAGGTGTCAAATATAATTGATGTAAAAAACTGTATAACTTGCATTTATCAATCTAATTACACTATCATAACAAATATCTAACCAATCCTCTTCAGAAAAAATAAAACCAATATCCACTTCCCATTTAATTTTAGATTTATCCAATCCTTTTTTATCCATAACATCCTGTAATATTTGATACATAGATGAAATATAACTCTTCTCTGGTACCTTCATAAGGGAAGTCTCAAATTTAGTCATTTTAGGTAAAATCATATCTCTACCAAACATACATTTTACCAAAAATCGAATTTGATAATAAAGAAATAAAGAATTCTTATCAATACCAAAATCTTCCCTCATCTGATTAAAAGATAAAAACTTACCCTCTTTAAAACAATCTCCCAAATTTTCCACACCTTTAAATCTCCAATGCAATAAACTTTGATTATGTATTGAAAAAGAAATAAGTTGATTATTATACAACGGAGTCAAAGCCAATAACTTTCCTTCACATTCAAATGTGTTTCTTGTAAAAAGGCAATATCAATTTTCATTTTCTTAATATATGCCAAGACTTGCTTATGTTTAATCGGACTATTTAATCCTCGAACATTAAAAGTAGCAAACCTCAAATTTGACACATCTATTATTATTACTAAATACCAATAATATCTTTATATAAAAACTCAAATCAACGTAAATAGGCCCTCCAATAAAAAAATCACGAATTAAAAACTAAAAAAAAGTTAAAAAAAACAATTAAAAAATCCCCCCCCACCTCCAAAAAAAACTACCAAAAGGTAGTTATCCCCTAAACAAAAATTGGGTGTGGATCACACACCAGTGGCTGATGACATTAAACTATTTTGTTGTGTATATTACAATATATCCTTCAGTCTCCTTAATGAAAACGTTTTTCTTTATATGAGATCTATGGCGCATTCAATTCTGATGGAATGCTGTTCAAATGGACCAAAGTTAATAGCAATTGGGGAAGTAATTCATTTTTGAATTGGAACGACACTCATCCATTAGTTTCAATCGAGCCACATTTCAGACAGCAAACACAGAAGCTATTATTTTGTGCATTTTGTTCAACTACTTTAAAGATGTTTTGGCTGCAGAGTGCAATAACCAAGTGACTCCAGAATCCATTACTGAAGTATAGCAAGTTGCATTCCGTGTTAAGTCCGGAAATGATGGCAATTGCTCATCCAACCAGTTGTTTACCAAGTAGCTATTTTAATTTATTTATAAGACATGGATGTCATTGGCATGGTCAGCATTTATTACTCATCATTAATTACTCTTTAGAAGCTTGTCATCTTCATGAACCAATACATCCCTTGGTTTCAAAGCACTTCCACAATGCTATTGGGAAGGGAGTTCTAAATTTAAATAGCAATGTTTATTTCAAATGTTGAAGATTGAGGATTTGGAGAATCCCGTTGAAGAAACTTTGGCGAACTTTAGTTTTGCATTTTCATCTGCAATACAATGTATTCAGAATTACCTGTTGCAGTTAGGATAAATGGTCACTGCAGAGGAGTGAGCTCTGATAAAGGGGGCAGCCTTTTCCTGGATGGTGTTTTTAGAGCTGCTTTCCCCCTGCCTGTGAATATTCAATCACACTTCTTATACCTGTTAGATTTGGAAAGGCACAAGAGAGTTATAAGGTGAGATTTTTTTATGCAGGTTACTTAGTCTCTGGTCACACTTCTAAGCCAAGTACTGGTCAGCCACATCCATCAGCTGTTATTGTGTGAAACCTACAGGTAATGTTGCTGAAGATCCAGGGACGATGGTTCGTATTTCTCATTGCAAATGGTTTTTTTACCTGGCTTTTGCAGAGTGAGAATGTTATTTGATATTTCTTAGCCCACAAGTGGCATTTGTTGAGATCTCATGGAAAGCAACTACAGGCTGCTCTGTTACTCGAAGAATATTGTATGAAATTGGACTGTGGGCACTAAAGCAGTCTGGTTAGAGACACATATATCTTGCACATAACTCCTGTAACATTTTCAAGTACTGCAAGTCATTTCTTGAAGGCATATAGAGTGAATCAAAATATCTGAAGGTACTTGTTTAATGCTGAGGATCTTGGAAGGAAGACTAGATGGCTCAAGACTTCTGATTGAAGATGATTGTAAGATCTTTAGCCTGTGTTTGGCACCTGTCTTCTTTTCTCTACTATTATGTAGGATGCAAATATTCTTGGAGCCTTAACTTCCTATTTGATTTAATTAATCACACACATTTATTATTGCATTATTTTGTGTATTTTTTCTTTGATCTGCCAATGGCTGGCAAGGCCAGTACTTATGGCCCATCTCTAAGTACCTTTGAGAAAATGGTGATGAGCTGCTGCCTTGAACCTTTGCAATCCTTCTGTTGAACATTCACCCACAGTGCATTTGGTCGGAGTTGAAGGATTAGGATGTTGTGATGATAAGGGATCAGTTCCATATCAGGATGGTATGTAATTGCAGGTCATGATGATCCCATGTGCCCATGTTCTTGTCTTCCTTCATAGTGGAGGTAGTAGATTTAGAAAGTACCAATGGAGCAGCATATTTTGGTTCACTTTGTAGATGATATGCACTGAAGCTGCTCGATGTTAGTGTTGAGATGAATCAATGTTTAGGATAGTGGATTCGCACTCAATGTCACCAAAACCAAGGAGCTGATTGTTGATTTCAGGAAGGAAAAACTAGAGGTATATGATCCAGAGATCATCAGGGGATCAGAGGTGGAGAGGATGATAAAATTTAAGTTATTATCTCAGAAGACCTTTCCTGGACCCAACAAACCAATGGCATTGTGAAGAAAACACATCAGTCCCTCTACACCTTCAGAAGTATGCAGAAGTTTGTCATGACATCAGAAACACTGGCAAATTTCTATAGATGTGTCATGGAAAGTGTGCTGGTTGGCTACATCAAGTCTGGTATGGGCACACCAATACCCCTGAGTGTAAAGCCCTGCAAATGATAGCGAACACAACCAAGACATCACAAGCAAAACCCTCCGTGTCATTAAGAACATCTTCAGGGAACACTGCCATTGGAGAGCAGCAGCAATCAACAAGAAATCACACCACCCAGCACATGCTATGTTCTCGCTGCTGCCATCAGGAAAGAGGTACAGGTGCTACAGGACTCACACCTTCAGGTTCAGGAATAGCTTCTATCCTTCCAGCATCAGACTCCTCAATGACAAACTCAATCAGGATTCATTTAATGACTCTTACTTTTGCACTTTGCTACACCTGCAAAAATGAGATCACCTCACACCTGATGACTAGGTTTTTCCCTGTTATTGAGAGGGAGGGATGGATGCACAGACCCAATTTCTAGTTGACTTTTTCAATCTGTTCTCACCAATTTTTGGGTGAAATCTTAGCCTCTTCAAACTAGATCCCCCGCACCTTCAGGTAGTCAGAGCTGACTGTGAAGGGGATGGTGATTGGTCAGACCAGTTACCAAAGAGCATTGCTTTACTTTTTTTCTGGTTTATCCGGGCACCCAATAGAGACTTAAACTGGCCTCAGATTCTGATCAGTCATCCATGTACAGGGAGGACTTGACCTGAGTGCTTCCACTGCCTAGCAACATCTCTCCTCTTATGCCCTCATCCTTCCTGATGGATTCAGCAAAAAGCTCTATTCAATATACAAATAAGACTGGAGAGAGCTGGCAACATTGCCAGATTCCAGACTTGATGGGAATGGTATCTCTTTTCCACCCATTTACATGGACTGTGTGATGTATATTCGTGTAGAGAAAATAATTTTTCCTGGATGTTGTTCAACTTGTTGAGAACTGTTGGAGCTGCAATCATCATGGCAAGTTTGGGGTATTTGGTCACATGTCTTGATTGTATCTTGTGAAGGATGGACATGCTTTGGATTGTCAGTAAGGTAGTTACTCACACAATTCACGTGGCTGGTCCAGTTGATTTATTGTGACATCCGAGATGTTAATGAAGGAGAATTACTTGGTGGCAATACAACTGATTATTAAATTCATGTAGTTAGTTCCTCTCTTGGTGGACCATTGTCTGTAATTTTTGTGGCATTTTACTTGCTCTTTACCAGCCTTGTGTTCAGTCTTGATGCATGCAAGCATAGGCTAATTCATTTGCCGAGGAATTGCCAATAGAATTGATTATCAACCAATCATTAACAAACTGCCCGCTTTGACCCGATGATAAAAGAAAGGACATTGATGAAACAATTGAAGAGGGTTGTGCCTAGGACACTGCCATGAAGAAGTTCTACAAAATTCACTAACAATAGGTCCCACCATTGGAGTATTTTGCCCTTAATGCCCATTTATGTCAATATGACAAGTGTTGCTTGATGCCACATTTGGGGAAATGAGTTAATTTCAAGGGCAGTTGATCACAGCTCACCTCTGAAATTAGGCTTGTTGATTCATGTCTGAACCTGGCAAAATCTAAATTGGACACCCCAGAGAGCAGATTACTGGTTAGTACATATTGTGTGATAACATTGTTAACAACACTTTTCATCATTTTCCTGTTAATTGAGAGTAGATTGATTAGATGGTAAATTATTGGATTGATAATGCTTTTCATAAACTAGGAAAACCCAGACAATTTTCCACATAGTTGGATAAATGCCAATGTTCTGACTATTGTGGAGAATGATAGCCTGGAAGCATGGTTAATTACTGAGCTCGTGTTCAGTACTACAATTAGATGTTGTCTAGTTCCATCATGTTCACTGTACCCAGTATTCTGAGACATTATTTTAGCATCACAGAGAGTGAATCGACTTGCTTGAAAACTGACTTTGATAGTGAAACCTCAAAAGGAAGTCAAGATAGATCATCATCACTTCTGAGATCCTATCATCACTGTATATATTTGAATGTATTTGCATATAGTGATAATGATTGGCTGAGTGCTGTAGCCACACCTACTGGCCAGGTCATAAAGGGCTGCACCTAACCAGATCCAGGTCAGTCTGGATTGGTCGACCTCGATGTTAATAAAAGCCTTGGTTTTAGTCAACGAGTCTTTGAGTCATTCGACATGCTACAATTTTATTAACAAAATTTTCAATGGATGGAGCTAATGCTGCGACCAGAATGCCTCAGCATCGACTCGCAGTCATCTACTGCGCAGAGTGATTTCAGGCCCTGGGTGAGGTGCTTTGAGGCATACCTGCAATGCTCCGGCCCCATCGTGGAGGAAGACGCTGATAAACTGTTGGTTCTAATATCCATGGTGTCTACGAAGGTCTATGAAAGCATATAGGACAAGACCTCCTACATGACAGCCATGAATGTGCTAAAAGGACTCAACGAGCAATCTGTGAATAAGGTATATGCCAGGTACATGCTGGCGACCAGGAGACAGCAGCCGGGTGAGTCCTACAGAGCCTACCTCCAGGCATTAAAGTTACTGGGCTGACCACGTGTGTGCACCGATAAAACTGTGGCTGGGATCACTGATGATCTCATATGGGATGCTTATGTGGCTGGAACTCGATCTAATGAAGTGAGGCAATGACAGTTGGAGCACAGAGAAGACATTCTCGTGGAGACTGTACAGATCGCTTAAATGATGCCTACACACAGGGCTGGGCCCACCGCTACGATGTGAGTAGAACGTCTGCTTTTAATTCAGCCTCCCTAAGCCCCATCGATGGCCTCGCCGCTGCCATGCTACTTGACACAGCCCCGAAGTATTACTTCTGCTGGATGGAGAAACACAGTCGATCTCTGTGCCCTGCGAGGTAGGCCTGGTGCCAAAATTGCAAAAAGAACGGTCATTTCGCAAAAGTCTGCCAGTCCAAAATGGCCACCACAAAGCACAGTGAGGCCCAACCACCTTCCCAAAAATCAAACTACTTGTCCTCAGAACTCTCATCCAATGAAATTGAGGAACCAGTCATGCGGCAAAGCTTGACATCACAACACAAACACCGTGTGCAGAAGGCGCCGCCCTCACAACGCTCTACCCTTGCCACTGTGACGCTGCTCTCCAACGGCACGCTGCTACCATCGGACCCTATGCCGCCACCTTCACCCACTGCCGTGACGCTGCTCTTCAACTCAGCCCCTCCGCCCAACTGAACAACCTGGAGGCCCCAAAGAACCGTCTGCACCATGAGTGCTGCCACCTCCGTAGCTCTTCGCTGACTTCAACCGGGTTTCTGCGTCGGCAGACCCCGATGGCCCACCCACTCTGATGATGTCACCATGCAAGTGTAGCATGCAACAGGCCGAGACACCATGACGCTCTTCCCCTGCTCCAGTGACGTGAGGCTCCATCGGACGGCCCTCCCAGCGACGTATGACATCATCATACCAGCCTCTGGAGACACAAACACAGGCAACTCTGCTCCCTGCATTATTTGCTACATCTGTGACACTGAATCAAAGCCAACCACATCCCTTAGCTAGGGCCATGGAAATCATGAAGGTGAACAATCAATATGCTAACTGTCTTTTTGAATCAGGTTCAACGGAGAGCTTCATTCACCCAGACCTGGTCCAACAATGAGCGCTTGGAATCTACCCGACTGACTAGAAGATTTCACTGGCTACAAGAGCCCACTCAACGGGCATCAAGGGGTATTGTGTGGTGACTTTCAAAGTTCAGGGCATCAAATTTACGGATTTTAAGTTGCTGGTCCTATCTCAATTGTTTGCTCCTGTATTGTTGGGGTTGGATTTTCAATGCCATTTTAAATCCATGTCACTGCATTACGGGAGTCCCCACTCCCTTCTCTCTGTCTGCCACCACTCCATCCCAGAGACTTCCTGCCAGCGACAGCCCACACCACTCCCTGCACCCTGAACCAGGCGCTCCACTTGTAGTCTCTCCACTCTCCGTGTCGCTCCTCCAGCACTCTTTGCCAGCCTCACACCTGGCTGGAAACCGATTGCCACCAAAAGCCGGCAGTACAGCTTCGGGGACAGGAAATTCATTAAAAGTGAGGTGCACAGACTGCTGGACAAAGGCATAATTGAGCCCAGCACGTCCCTGGAGGGGGCAGGTAGTAGTCGTGAAGAACGGGGAGAAGCTGCGGATGGTGGTTGACTACAGCCAAACAGTCAACTGCTTCATGCACTTGGACGCTTACCCTCTTCCGTGAATCACAGACGTGGTGAATCAGATCGCCCAATACCGTGTGTTTTCCACCCTCAACCTTGGATCAGCCTACCACCAGTTTCCAATCCGTCCGGAAGACCACCCCTTCACGGCCTTCGAAGTGAACAGCCTATGTACCAATTTCTCAGGGTTCCCTTCGGTGTCACTAATGGTGTTATGGTCTTCCAGCAGGAAATGGACCAGATGGTAGACCAGAACGGCCTTACAGCTACATTCCCGTATCTGGACAATGTCACCATCTGTGGCCATGACCCACAGGACCACGACGCCAACCTTGATAAATTCTTCGAAACTGCAAAATAGCTGAATCTAACCTATAATTTCGAGAAGTGTGTCTTCCGGACCACTCACCTCACAATTCTAGGTTGCATGGTGGAAAAACGGGGTAGTAAAGCCAGATCCCGACCGCATGCGCTCTCTCATGGACCTTCCACCACCCCAAACCCAGAAGGTACTCAAACGCTGCCTGGGGTGTTTTTCCTATTACACCCAATGGGTCCCACAGTACACCAACAAGGCACGGCCACTCATTAAGTCCACCTTCTTCCCCTTGTCAGTGGAAGCCTGAGCAGCCTCCGACCGCATTAAGTCAGATATCGCTGCAGCCACCCTGCATGCTGTTGATGAATCGATACCCTTCCAGGTAGAGAGCGATGCGTCCAACTTTGCAGCCAACTTAAACCAGGCCAGTAGGCCTGTCAACTTCTTTTCCAGGGCCCTCCAGAGCCCAGAAAGCCACCACTCCTCTGTAGCAAAGGAGGCCTAGGCCATTGTGGAGGCCGTACGTCATTGGAGACACTACCTCGCAGGAAGGCGGTTTACACTGCTGACCAACCAACATGCGGTCTCATTCATGTTTAGCAACAACCAGCGGGGTAAGATCAAAAACGACAAAATTGCCAGGTGGAGAATCAAACTCTACCGTTAACTATGACATCCTGTACTGGCCTGGCAAACTCAATGACCTGCCCGATGCCCTTTCCCGTGGGATATGAGCCAGCGTACAACTGGACAGGTTGTAGAGAATCCATGAGAAACTCTGTCACCCAGGAGTCACCAGGTTCACACACTTCGTAAAGGCCCGCAACCTGCCCTATACAGTTGAGGAGATCCACTCCATGACCTGAGCCTCCTCCATATGTGTTGAGTGCAAGCCCAATTTCTTTTGGCCCGAGAAGACCCACGTCATAAAAGCCACTTGGCCCTTCGAACATCTCAATGTAGACTTCAATGGGCCCCTACCTTCGACAAACCTTTAAGACCTACATTCCCACGATGATTGATGAGTACTCTTGCTTCCTGTTTGCTATTCCCTCCCCGGACATGACCACCTCCACAATCATAAATGCACTGCACAGCATCTTCACCATTTTTGGGTACCCCAGTTATATCCACAGTGACCGGGGGTCCTTGTTTATGAGTGCTGAGCTGAGGCAGTATCTTTTGGAGTGCGGTATTGCTTCAAGCAGGACCACTAACTACAACCAGTGCAGTAATGGGCAGGTCAAAAAGGAGAATGCCACTTTCTTGAAAGCAATCGCACTTTCCCTCCTGTCTAAAGGCCTCCCCATCACTCGTTGGTAGGACATACTCCCAAATGACTACACTTCATCAGGTCTCTGTTATGTAGTGACACCAACGCAACCCAACATGAACACATATTCTCTTTCCCACGGAAGTCGGTATCAGGGACGACCACACTAGCCTGGCTGACGGTCCCTGGACCTGTCATGCTGAGACATCATGTCTGGTACACAAAAAACGACCCTCTAGTCAACCGGGTAACGCTGCTACATGCGAACCTGCACTCTGCTTATATCGAGTACCCGGATGGGCGGGAGGACACGGTCTCGGTAAGGGACCTGGCTCGCCGGATCTAACATTGTGACATTCGTCCCACAACTTCCTCCAATCATCCCCCAGGTAACATGCCGGGACAGCTGGACCAGCAGCAGTTCGCGGATGACAATGGCAGTAGACCAGACCAGCATACAGACAATGACGACTGCCGACTAGGCGAAACTGCACCCACACTCAGGGACTGTATTGACGATCATGTACCGCTCCTGCCATCTACTCCAATCCCGGTGCCACGGCGATCATATCGGACGATCAGGCCACCCATTACAGCCCATAACCCCTGCATGCTATCCCCATGTCTTGGAATCCTGACTATGGACTACAAAGAACCCAGAAGAATCACCACTCTGTAACCCCCCCAACCTTTTTTTAGCCACCCCGGGGTCAGTTCTTAAAGAAGGAGTGAATGTGATAGTATGGGATCCTATCACCACTGTATATATTTGTATATATTTGCATATAGTGATAATGATTGGCTGAGAGACATAGCCACACCTACTGGTCAGGTCATAAAGGGCTGCACCTGACCAAATCCAGATCAGTCTAGACTGGTCGACCTCAATGTATTACGCTCCAGTCTTTTGTTAATAAAAGCCATGGTTTGTGTCAACCTCATTCGACATGCTACAAGATGGTTGCAGATTCTTCAGTTCTGTCTTGAATGTTCATGTACTAGATCCTGCTATAAATGAGGATGAAGATGTCTTTGAGACTTCCTGTTCCCATTGGTTATTTAACGGTGAGCCTGTGGTGATGCACATAATTGCAGCAGAGAACCGGCCCCACTTGTTACACACAGGCGGCAAAGGTGGCGTTGTGGAATCATCTCTTCTGGGACAGACCGGAAGGTCACGTACGCTCTCATATCATCGTGATGCAAGCACCAGTGCACAAGCGATGGAATGGAGTTAGGTTTAAAAGCTGCATGCAAGATTCAAATAAATTCAATTAGTTCTGATACCTGAGCACATAGCCTGCTGCTTCAGTCTCTGCACTGAGTTCACTCACAACATGCCACACTGGTGACTCCGACGAGTCTCCACATCCTGAAGACTCAAAACAATGGAACAAGAAGCTGTAGGCGCCATTGCATTGAAGCTTCTGACTTTCTGGACAAACAGGCCCTGCACATGGTTCACCCAAGCGGTTGCCCAGTTTCAGATCAAACCGGTAACCTCTGGTTACTTCTATATTCTAGCTCTTTCATTAATTATATAACGTAACTTTGATTAGAGGGAGGGGATAGATCAGATTTAATTTTTTTTTTAATTTTATACATTATTTCAACAAACAACTTTAACATGGTTGCATAGATCATTTCAATTAAATATTTTTGAGTTATAAGCAATTATTTTTAATATTTTATTTAAAATTTTCAATCACACAACATAACATTGATAACAGTATATTAGTACAAACATAACATGATTAAAAATATATTAAAAATCCCAACCACCCCACTAATACCCTCCCTCCTCCCTTACCCACCTTCAATGAAAAGAAAAAGGAGATCATCAGGCAAATACAGTCACGTTCAAACTTTTTGGCTTATAAGCCTTTTTGGCTTATATTATTGGTTTTATCTACTTTTTGAGCTTTTTTGAGTGTGCTTACTTGTATACAAAATAATTATTATTTAATTGTCATGCTTATATGTTAAACAATAAAAAAATATTTTAAAAAGAATAAAGAAAAGAATAAACAATTTAAAAAACAAAAGAAAGTGCAAAAGTAGGTTGCCAGATTTGTCAAATAGCAATGCAGGACAGACTGTTACCAATATGTTTTTGTATACAAGTTTTTCCCATATAGTAATATTATTTATCTCAATGTACATATGTACCTAAATCTGCAATCTTATGCAAAAGGTAAAGTAATTTGAAAAAAAAAATCAATATCATAGACCTTAATTATGTAAAGTTCACTTTAATCAGATACTTCCTTTAATTTTCAAAACTGAAATTTGCATTCAAACCCCAATCACTGGTCTGTAACAGTGTTGCACTAACTGCCTCACTAACCATGCTGCTGTCATAATTAACATGTCCCCCTCCAAGTTTACAGATAAAATCTTTCTAATATATTTAAAACTAATAAAGACTGTTTCTTGGGGAAAGTCACCTCAGTAGCAGGTGGCATTGGCCGGCTCTTCATGCAGAGTATGACCATTTTATTCAAACACAATTTTATTGAAACAGCTGTTGCGGGCGGGGCACAACCCGAGCACTCCAGTGGCTAAATGTTTGCGCCCATCTTCACCAGAGGGTTGTGCATTGCTTTGGAGAACATTTACCATCACAATTTTAAATTTTTAATTAACTTTATATGTTATTTATTTATTTTATTTATTTATTAATCTCCTTGATTGGTTGGGTTGTCGGTTTCTTGAATACCAGGGATTTTACTCTACATACTTGTTATAATTTTAATTTCTTTTCTGTATTCCCTCACATCTTTATTTGATACAAGGCCTATGACTGGCATTGTCAATGAATTTAACAATGGAGCTGGGACTTTATTTGGCTGTACAGTTGTATGAGTAGAGGGAATGTAGCAGAGGATGGAGTCCACATCCTTCTGGAGTGCTGTGTTGAATGTGATTGTGGAGTAGGCATTGCTAGCTACTTTCACCAGTTAGGCAGGAAGTCACTGGGGGGTGGGGGGGGGGGTGGGA
Organism: Narcine bancroftii; assembly: GCF_036971445.1. Classification (NCBI taxonomy): domain Eukaryota; kingdom Metazoa; phylum Chordata; class Chondrichthyes; order Torpediniformes; family Narcinidae; genus Narcine; species Narcine bancroftii. The sequence continues at coordinate 191,768,576 of NC_091471.1, read as the reverse complement.
AAGAGAGGAGGTGTTGGCTTGCTAAGGCCATTTTGCTCATCCGTTTTGGGATGAGTTTGCTGGGACTATGGTACTGAAGGCGAAGCTTCATTGATATCCAGATGTACCAGGGCTGAATGGTGGACCAAGGAGATGGTGACTGCCGTGGACCTGTTTGGATGGTAGAAAAATTCAAGTGGATCAAGGCTGGCTAGTAATGCCAAACAAAATGATAGGTACTTTATGTGAAGTTGGGACTTCATCTTGACAAAAGATATGCAGAGATCACTTCTAACGATATTGTATAAATATAAGCCTCTGACACAGCTAGATTAGTGAAATGTTGGTTCATCCCTCAGATTAGTTCTTTACCAGCTAGCAAGATTCATTTTTCAGTGCTTGATCAGCTCCAACAGTGGAATTGGAAATGAGTCATTCTAGGTGAAAGATATTGGTATTCCTCCCTCCCCTCCCCCTACCCTGCACTCCCCACATCCCCAAATGCACATTTTGTGCCTCTGATCCTCTCTGTGCCTCTTTCAAGAGTGTTCAAGCTAAAGGAGTGGTGATTCATCAGCAGAGGGAGCATGCACATTTAGATGGTAACCCATGGAGGGTTCATTGCTCATGTTAAATCCAGGGCTGGATTGAGCAAATGCAAGGCCTGTAGCACATGTTATAAAAGGGGCCTGTATTTAAAAAAAATACACAAAGATATTAAAACACATAAACCCGTACCTGTGCATGCAATACATGTGAAAATACATTTTTAAAAATTGCTTTCCACAGGTTAAACTACTACCTGTTGTTATAAAAGGGATTTTTATAACAATAGGTTGTAGTCTATACTTGTGCTGAAGAATTTTTAAAAATGTATTTTCAAAGGTTAAGTATGGCACGTACAGGCACGGGTCATTTTGTGAGTGAACAGATTGTTAAAATACATTCCTAATCAATGTGTGTACATAGAAATGAAACAACATAGAAATGAAAAGACAAAAATACATTGTATTTTAGAATTCAAAGGATTCTGTCCGTGATTTTTAATTTTTGAATGGAAATCTGAGTGGTGAAGATTCACTGCTTAAAATTTACAGGATCCCGTAGTTTTGCCCGTCACAACCACCAAACAATTTGTGCTCTGTAGCAAATTCAATGAAGGGCACAAAAGGTGAAGTTACTGATGTGGGATGAAGGGCAGCACTTCGTTGACTCACAGGGACCAGGTGGAATTTTCTTTGGGAACATTGCCCTATGACTTGAGTGGTTTAATGAAAGGCACCTCAACTAAATATGGCAGGACCCACGTTTAATGTTCATTGTGATGTTCTATCTTTATCGTACAACAGATCCCAAGCCATACCCTGGCAGTGGCAATATTCAAAGGCATACAGCTGCCAGGAGTTTATTCTCTTCCTTGTTCCATTTCCACTACAACAACATTGATGTAGCGACGGAATTCATTGATTTGCAGAGCTTGACAAATTTCTTCATCTAATTTATGCGCGCTCCCGGTTTGGGCACGTTCTCTCTACACATCACCCAGTACAGCCTCCATGAAAGGAAAGCTTCATTAAGAATTGCCTGAAAATCTCTGTCGTCTTAAGCAGGGAGAGAAGTGCAAAGAGGGACCCAGTGGGGCAAACATTTACTCTAAGAGCATGGTACTACTTGCTCTTGTCATGGTAAATAAATTGCAAATGACACGTTCAGTTTATGTGCTTGAATAATCAATTTAAATCATGTTGATAAAGTGTGGAATGGCATCAAGGTTAATAGTAAAACATCTTCAGTTTTTTCAAATACTTTATTTAAAAATCAAAAACCACTATTCCATCCAATTATAATAAAATACATATAGTAAAGAATATGTGGACAATTTATATATTAAAAAAATCCCAGACTCTATCTCCTTCCCCTTTACTCCCCTAGTACCCCCCTCCCCCTCCTACATTTACCCACTAGAAGAGAGAAAAGAAAGGAGATCATCAATTATACATAACTTTAGCTGTGGAACTAAGAATCATCACAGATTGGATAGAGAGTTCACATCTTCACCAGTTTTTAAATATGGGTTGTGTATTGCTTTGGAGAACATTTACCATCACAATTTAAATTTTTTAATTAATTTTACATATTGCTCCATACTTTCGAAAAAATTGATATTTATCCCGTAAATTGTAAGTGATAATTTTTTAGAGGAATAAAGATTTCATTTCTGTATGCCATCTTTGCATCCCCAACACCAAATCAGATTACACCTTCAGTTTCAAATACTCTCCCTTTGTATTTATGCATTGTATATGTATCACATAGATACTTCACTCCCATTAATTACTGTGCTAAAATAATAACCCTGATTAAAAGTGATAATTGGCTAAAATCACTAATCTTAACCACTCAGTCGTTCATAAAAGTTGAAGGCAGTAGAGTACTATAGAAAAATAATAACCCTGATTAAAAGTGATAATTGCCTAAAATCACTAACCTTAAACACTCAGTCGTTCATAAAAGTTGAAGGCAGTAGAGTACTATAGAAATAGAGGAAGTGCAGTACTGTAGTAATAGAGCAAGCATTTAGCACGGGCCCGCAGCATATGCTACTTTTGCTCCAACGTTAATCCGACCCTGGTTAAATCCAATACCATCGAATGTCATAGGACTCTGAGAAAATGCTGAAAGGCTCAATCTCTCATGACTTTATGCCATTGCACCTGTAGTCTATAGCTAAGATATGTAGAAAATCATTGATTTAGTGAAAGTATTGTGTTTGGTCATGCAGGGCTCAGCACCTTGCAAGAGTGGCTGGGAAAAGTAGAAGCTGGAGGGCCTGTGAACCTCCTGGGCGATCCTTTTGTTCAACTCAACACAGAAAGACATATTGGTCCTGTGTATGTTTTGTACCATCCTTATGGATAAGTCATTGCCAAACCAGATAACAATCAGTAGCCATTAGGTTGATGGTTAAAAAAAAACACTCACAATGCTATAGAAGCTCAGCATTGTCCTTCATGTAGCAAAGGTAAAGATACATAATTGACGTTTTGGGCCTGAGATGGTAAATTAGCTGTCAGTTCTACACCGCACCTGATTTTCTTTTTCATTGTGGAAAACCAGCTTACAAATTGTTTTAATTTAACACCCCCACAAACTCTGACTCATCACGAGCTACACTGCAGGGAATTGCTAATTGTAATTGTAATTCACTCAGCTGGCTGAAAGCCTTTTAATTGATTTTGAAATGAATAATCTAATCCATGAGAGGCCAATCTTTCTTTTGTGTCCTGAATATTTCAGATGTGCTGTTTGATGAGTGTTTCACTTCAATTCCATAATGACCTGAGTTTAATTATGGAAAAGTATTATATGCGGACAATATATTTAATCATTGTTCTGGCATTTGAAATGCGAAACATGAGTTGAATCATTTCCTGCTGGGTTTAATTATTTTATGGCATTAAAATCTAAACAAATGGGCTCTCCTAAATGAAGTTGCTTAAAACAAGATATTCCCATGATCATGCATGGAACTTGAATGCATTGTCATTCCAGAAAACACATGTACCTCTTCAATTTGCATTCTCCACAGTGCTAGTTGACCACACTTTCTATGTTTTGGGGGAGAATTATGGAGCTACCCTAGATATTTGCCAAAGGACCCTTGATCTCAGTAGAAGTCTTGCTAAGTCAGAGCCCAACATCACACAGATTTTGGTTTTAGATTTATTGTCAGATGACATACATGACATTCATACAACTCTGAGATTCTGTTTTTCCTGCAGGCGGGGCAGAATTACCACTTATTGGCAGTGCAAAAAAAAACTGTACACAACGTACACATGTAATCAAATAAAGAAATTTAAACAAATAACAACATGTAAACAAACTGTGCAATAGAGAATTTTTAAAAATCAAGTGCAGAAGTAAGAGTCCTTAAATGAGTTCCTGATTCAGTTTGTTGTTGAGGACTCTGATGGTGAAGGGGTAGCAGCTGTTGCTGAATCTGGTAGTGTGGAAATTGTGGAACCTATACCACTTTCCTGATGGTAACGGTGAGAACAGAGCACATATAGGATGGTGTGGATCCTCGATGATTACTGCTGCTCTCCAGTGGCAATAGATGTTCTTGATGGTGCAGAGGATTTTGCCTGTGATGTCCTGTGCTGTGCCCAATACCTTTTGCAGGGCTTTTTTCTCAGGGGTATTGGTGTCCCCATACCAGACTGCAATGGTGCCAATCAGCTCACTTTCCTCCACACATCTGTAGAAACTTGCCAGATATTCTGATGTCAGATCAAATATTGGCTTTCTTCACATTGCCATAAGTGTGTTGAGTCCAGATAATCCAGAAAAGATCCTTCAAGATACATACTCCCAAGAACTTAAATTTACTCACCCTCTACCTCTGACCCCACAATGATCACTGGATCGTACACCTCTCTGTTTCCCTTCCTGAAGTCAACAATCAACTCCTTGGTTTTGGTGACATTGAGTCCAAGGTTGTTGGTGCACCATTCATTCAATCTCTTTCATGTACACTGTCATCACCTTTTTTAGGGTACCATCAGCAAATTTGTAAATGGTTTTATTGAAATAACGAGCCACACAGTCGTAGATATAAAATACATAGAGCAGGGGGATAATAACACAGTCCTGTGGAGCTCTGGTACTGATGTAGATTGTGGAGGGGATGTTCTTACCAATCCTCACTGATTGTTGTCTGGAGGTGAGGAAATTCAGGATCCAATTACACACTGGGATGTTGAGTCCCAGGTCTTGGAGTTTGCTGATCAGTTTTGAGGGGATGATGGTGTTAAATGCCAAACTGTAGTTGATAAGGAGCATCCTGGTGTGTTGTCCAGATGTTCCAGGGCTTTGTGTAGAGCCAGAGAGATGGCATCCAGCATAGACCTGTTACTACGATAGGTGAATTAGAATGGATCCATGTTGCTGCTCAGACAGGAGCTGATCACTGCTGATATGAGTGCTGTTGGTCGACAGTCATTTAGGCAGGTTAGTGCACTCTTCTTGGACACTGGTATAATTGATGCCTGTTTGAAACAGCTGGGTACCATGCCTTGCTGGAGTTGGATGTTGAAGATATCTGTGAATCCATTGGCAAGTTGGTCAGCACAGATTTTTAATTCTCGGCTGGACTCCATCTGCACTGTATGTTTTCCTTAGATTCACTTTGCTGATTCATATGTCATCCTTGGATACAGATGGGAGAGGAACATCTAGAGACACGAGGGTGTTGACGGGTGGTACATAGTTTGTATTGAGTTCCTTTGGAATGAAGCTTTGCTGTCTGCTACTGCACCAGATTTGGTTTTGTAGCAGGTGATGTCATTTAGACTCTGCCACAGCTGTCGGGTGCCCTTCGCTATTTCCATTTTTATCCAAAATCTCCACTTCACCTGGGAGATGGCTTTTCATAGGTCATACCTACTCTTTCTGTAGTGGTCTTGATCTCTAGACTTAAATGCCTGTGACCTGGATCTCAGCAGGTTCCAGCAGGATCATCCAGGACTTCTGGTTAGGGAAAGCCCTGAATGATTTGATGGGTCACACTCATCCACAGCTGTTTTGATAAAGTCTGTGACAGCCTTGGTGCAATTGTTCAGATCCTCAGCTGAGACCTTGAGCAGCTCCCAATTCACTCACTTGAGTAAGTCTTGTAATCATTCTTCATCCTCCTGCGATCACCATCTAGCTTTCTTGGTCTCCAGAGCCTCTCTTTTTAGGCTATCTGTATAGAGGCAGAAGGAGCACAGCCAGCTGATCCAACTTGCCAAAATGTGGTCTTGGGAAAGAACAGTAGTCCTTCCTTATCCTGGTGCAGCAGTGATTGAGTGTGCTGGACATCTGGTACAGCAGGTTACATGTAGTTAGACAGGGTTTGCTTGACACAGGACTGGTTCGTGTCACTGAGTAGTGCATCTGGTTGGGCCATCTTCTGTTTACTGACCACATCATGCAACTTCACTAGTGCCCGTTTGTAATTGGCATCGGAGGGATATAAACTCCGGTATGAATCATCGATGTGAGCTCCCAAGGTAGATAGAAGGGTCTGCATTTAAATGAGATTTGCTCTAAGGCAGTAGACCAGGAGATCGACATAACCCCAATGTCCGGGCATAACTCAGTTTTAACAAAGAGTGCACACCGACCCCTCTTTCTGTGCCAGAATCCAAATTCCAATCCAGTCTATAAATTGTGAAACTGTCTGGTTTACCACATTTACATCAACTCATCAAATAGGCAATCAGAACAAACCTTGCCCATAAAATACCTGTAAAACATTGATGAGCAGAACTGGGGAAAAATGCTGAACATTTTTTTAATGTCTCTTACATTCAAAAAAACTATTAGGAATTAACTAAAAAAATGAACAGCATTGTGAGCCCATTCATTTGAATGGATGCCAAAGACTATGAGAGGAAGGTAAAAGAATATGCATTTACCTCAAGTAGTTAATTTTAATATAATATTCTTAAATAATTAAAAAGTACATTTATATGATGCTTTGTGATTGTTTTTCCTTTTTAATCTTTAAACAAAAACATTAAAAAATACAATTTTTGTGTTTTAATTTTTAATGGATTCTTAATTGTTTTTGAATGTTTCTGAGTTTTAGAGACATTCAAAAAAGTTCAGTGTCTTTTCCAGCTCTTGTTGTCAGTGTTTTATGAGCAAGGTTTGTTCCTGTAATTATTTTTAAATTTAGCATGGTGACAGGTTCTTCCAGCTCATGAACCCATGCTGCCCAATTACACATATGTGACCAATTAACCTACTCATCCCATACATCCTTGGAACTTGGGAGAAAACTGGAGGAAATGCGCATGGAAATGGGGGCTGATCTCTTTGCTTGTTGGATGAGGTATTGAAGGTTTTATTATAACTTAACACCTTGCCATTTTGTATTTGGGCCCGTCTTACTAGCATGTTGGCGATGGGTAATCTATAAAATATTATTGCACCCTTTATCTGTTTAACAGCAGCCACTGTGGGCAGGTCATCAATTTAAGTTTTTGAAATCATGACAAGGTAAATGGTAGAAAATATGGAAGTCGGAGAATTTTCTAACCAACTGGTATTGTGCCTGAAATGGCTAGATATTTCTTCTCTCAAAAAGATTGGGAATGTGCAGTATTTTTTTTATCATGGAGAATTTGTTTACTGAGTATTTTCAAAAATAGATAGATAGCTTTCTGAACTCTGAGTGAATCAAGAGGAAAGAGGATCGGATGGGAAATGCATATAAAATGAAAAATTAGATGCTATCTTCATGTACAGGCTCAAGAAGCTGTAAAGCCTACTCCTGCTCCCACAGCTTGGGTTTATTTCATTTGAGCTCAAGAGGTGAACTGTTGATGGAAAAAAAAGTCTTGCGTTTTCTCTCAGAGTGAAGTTTCTATTATAGATTTGAGCATGCTCAAGCTACAATTTTCTGATCATCTGAATAGGTTCCCAGCAGGTGAAGATCTTCACTGGGAGTATAAAGTCAGAAGATTTTTTTTTCCCCCCATTATCCAATAATCAGTAGCACAGCAAGCTGAAATGTCTGCAACTATTACAATGGCATGCTTCTCCTATTTGTATATTCAATCACAATAATGTTACCCCTAACGTCGAGGTACTCGAGATGGCAGAGGTCGACAGCATCGAGTCCACGCTGCTGAAGATCCAGCTGCGCTGGATGGGTCACGTCTCCAGAATGGAGGACCATCGCCTTCCCAAGATCGTATTATATGGCGAGCTCTCCACTGGCCACTGTGACAGAGGTGCACCAAAGAAAAGGTACAAGGACTGCCTAAAGAAATCTCTCGGTGCCTGCCACATTGACCACCGCCAGTGGGCTGATAACGCCTCAAACCGTGCATCTTGGCGCCTCACAGTTTGGCGGGCAGCAGCCTCCTTTGAAGAAGACCGCAGAGCCCACCTCACTGACAAAAGGCAAAGGAGGAAAAACCCAACACCCAACCCCAACCAACCAATTTTCCCTTGCAACCGCTGCAATCGTGTCTGCCTGTCCCGCATCGGACTGGTCAGCCACAAACGAGCCTGCAGCTGACGTGGACTTTTTACCCCCTCCATAAATCTTCGTCCGCGAAGCCAAGCCAAAGAAAAGAATGTTAGGTCTGCATAGGTTGCACACTTAACCCTTGATTCTTAGTCCTCACAATGTCTGATTGCATCTTAAGGCATGTGTTAGATTTCTTAAGCTAATTATTGCAGAGGTTCAGATTAAAAATGCTTCATTTTCCAGGGTTAGCCACTTTTTCCTTAATGTTGGCAGATAAGCTATTGCATTTCTAAGCTCCAACCTGAAATGTTTTTGTGTTTTTTTAATAAATAAAGTTATTCCTAGCTTGTGACCCATGTTATCAGGGTTCAGTTATAATCCCTTTCAGACAGCCGCAAGCCATTGGTGATAAGTCTTTCTCATGAGATAACAATGTACTGATGTGACTGGCATGATAATAGGATCCAGTCTGGCTGCTGATTATCAGGAGATGACACTGCTTTCTCCTTCATCTTGTACCGTACCTTGTCCTAATTTTCACCAATCATACTACTTCAGATGGGTAGAATTTTAATAAACAAAAAGCACTTTCAACACTCACCCAGCAATGCAGCAACTGTGCTCTTCATGAATGAGGTTCCATCTTGGTCAGGGACACTGGCTACACTTTCACATTCCTGGAGAAATAAAAGGAAAAAAAAAACGATTGTCTCCGATCCAACAATGCATTTTGTAAAATCCTCCCTGATGTAACTCGAGCTCTGTGAATGCCTGTGAGAGATCTGTTATATAGCATGATATGAATATCACTAACTGGAGCATTCGGATAGATAGTCTCCTTCCCTTGTATCTTTCTGTTGTAGCAACTGTATAACAGGCGAAATGAAGAATGAGAAAATGTCCAGGCACAGTCGAGTCGAAGTTCAGTAAAAGACACACGAAACTTTGGAAAACACCACACGTTCCAAAGGATGTCATTGCATTGTGAAGTTACATCGTCACTCGGAACCTCCCGAGCCAGTTCGATTAAGCCTTTGGTGAGCCACTACATGGCACACCCCCCCCCGCCACTCCTCTGAACCGGCGATAGGAGGCCATCACTATCCACTGCTCTTGGGCGGTCATCCACACCTTTACATTGGGGTCATGGCAACGACCGATCAAGGTCGAGAGAGACGAGCATCACACTCAAAGGCCCAGGCTCCATGAGTACCGGAGACGAGGGCGCATGTTCCCCTGAACAATTTGACTTCATGACAACCACCTGGTGTTTTAACCATCAATGCTGGGGTTCTGCAGCTCACTGCTGCTGATCCCTTTGCATTCTTCCAGGAAACACCATAGTCAATTGCCACTAATGGCTAAGGTGGCTGGCTACTGTAATAGCCTATTCTACCTCTGGGACACACTCTCCCAGCGCAAATTTCTAGTTGACATGGGTGCAGGTTTGTGTCCTTCCTCCTTCGGCTTGCCACCCATATCAAGAGCACGGGCCCAGCACTCAATGTGGTGAATAAGACAACCATCATAACACCATTCACCCTCTTCAAATTTTTGAGAATGCCTTTTAGGCACAAAAATGCTGCAAAAACAATTCAGTGACAAATGGAGGCACATGGCATAGACTTACTCTTTGTATACTTGGATAACATACTCGTCGCCAGCCACTCCCACAAAGAACACCTGCAGCATCTGCCTTTACTCTGCCATTGCCTATAGGAGTTCGGGCTAACTGTAGACCTTGCCAAGTGCAAATTCAGGCAATCCTCTATTGAGTTCTTGGGACAGCAGCTGGGTTGTCATTCCATTGCCTAGCGAGTTGGAAGCCAAACTTCTTCAGTCCAGGAAATAAAGTCCCAGCCTGCTCAACCTTTCTCGGTAACTCAAACCCTGAAACTTGGGCAACATTCTTGTAAATCACTTCTGCACGCTTTCTATTCTGTTTATATCCTTCTTATAATTCAGTGACCAAAACTGGACACAATATTCCAAATTTGACCTCACCAATGCCTTATACAACTTCAACATGACATCCCAACTCCTGTACTCAATACTCTGATTTATGAAGGCCAAAATACCAAATGCTTTCCTTACCAGCCTATCTACACGTGACTCTACTTTCAGGGAATTATGTATCAGAATTCCTAAATCCCATTTGTTCTACTGCACTCCTCAATTGTCTATCATTTAACATGTATAACCTTTGGTGATTATTCCTACCAAAATGTAGCACCTCACACTTATCAGAATTCATCTTCATCTGCCATCTTTCAGTCCATTCTTTTATATCCCACTGCAAGCTTTGATAACCTTCTTCACTGTCCAATCTTTGTATCATCTCATACTCACTAATCCAATTTACCACCCTATCAACTAGATCATTAATATATGACAAACAACAATGGCCCAGTACTGATTCTTGTGGCACTCTACTAGTCACCAGCCTCCAATTTGACAAACAATTTTCCACCACTACTTTGTCATCTCCCATCCAACCATTGTTGAATCCATTTCACTACTTCAACATTAATACCTAAAGCTTGAACCTTCCTAACGAACCTCTTATGCGAAACCTTTCAAAAGCCTTACTAAAGTCTATATAGACAACATCCATAGCCTTCCCCTTCTTAGTAACCTTTTCGATAAACTCTATAAGATTTGTTAAACGTGATCTACCATGTAAAAAACTACTCCTAATCAATCCCCATCTTTCCAAATAATTTTATATACCATCTCTAAGAATGTTTACCATCAATTTACCCATCACCAACGTGAGACTCACAGGCCTATAATTACCAGATTTATTTTTGGAGCCTTTTTTAGACAGTGCTAACCTCCAATCATCTGGCACTTCCCTCATGGCCAGTGACATTTTAAATATTTCTGTCAGAGTCCCACTATTTGTACACTAACCTCGCTCAGTGTCCTAGGAAATATCTGCTCAGGACCCAGAGATTTATCCACCTTGATTCTCTTTAAATAGCTCAAACTATCTCCTCATTAATCTGTATATTATTCATGTCCTCACTACCAGATTTCCTTACTTCACCTGGCTCACTATTCCTTTTGTTAGTGAATACTGAAGAAAATTATTTAAAATTTCCATCATCTATTCTGACTTCTCACATCATCTACCCCTCTGATTCTTAAGGTGCCCAATTTTGTCCCTCATTATTCTTTTACTTTTAATATACCTGTAGAAACCCTTTGGATTTATTTTTACCTTACCTGTCAAAGCAGCCTCGTATCTCCTTTTAGACTTTCTAATTCCTTTCTTAAGAATTTTTTACACTCCTCAAGCACTTCTTCTATTCACTGCTGTTTATACCTGTTGTACACATCCCTCTTCCTTGGAACCAAATTCCCAATATCCTTTCAAAATCAAGGTTCCCTATATTTTCTAACCTTTCTTTTAATCCTCACAGGGACAAAATTTCTCCTTTGAATAACCTCCATTTATCTGTTACATCCTTCCCAGAAAATAAATTATTCCAATCCACACCCTCTAAATTCTTTTGCATCTCTTTGAAATTAGCCTTATTCCAATCAAGAATCTCAACCTTAGGTCCAGCCCTATTCTTCTCCATTATTAACCTAAAACTAATAGTATTATGATCACTCGACCCAGTGTTCCCTAACAGACACCTCTGTCACCTGACCTATCTCATCCCTAATAAAAGATCCAATACTGCCCCCTCTCTAGATGTTTCTTCTATGTGTTGATTTAGAAAACTTTCCTGAACACATTTGATAAAGTCCAAACCATCCAGTATGGGCATCTTGGTCAATACTTGGAAAGTTAAAATCTCCTGTAATCACAACCTTATATTTATTACACATATATGCTCAAACTACTGCTCAAACTACAGGGGAATCACGCTGCTCTCCATTGCAGGCAAAATCTTCACTAGGATTCTACTAAATAGAATAATACCTAGTGTCGCCGAGAATATTCTCCCAGAATCACAGTGCGGCTTTCGCGCAAACAGAGGATCTACTGACATGGTCTTTGCCCTCAGACAGCTCCAAGAAAAGTGCAGAGAACAAAACAAAGGACTCTACGTCACCTTTGTTGACCTCACCAAAGCCTTCGACACCATGAGCAGGAAAGGGCTTTGGCAAATACTAGAGCGCATCGGATGTCCCCCAAAGTTCCTCAACATGATTATCCAACTGCACGAAAACCAACAAGGTCGGGTCAGATACAACAATGAGCTCTCTGAACCCTTCTCCATTAATAATGGCGTGAAGCAAGGCTGTGTTCTCGCACCAACCCTCTTTTCAATCTTCTTCAGCATGATGTTGAACCAAGCCATGAAAGACCTCAACAATGGAGACGCTGTTTACATCCGGTACCGCATGGATGGCAGTCTCTTCAATCTGAGGCGCCTGCAAGCTCACACCAAGACACAAGAGAAACTTGTCCGTGAACTACTCTTTGCAGACGATGCCGCTTTAGTTGCCCATTCAGAGCCAGCTCTTCAGCGCCTGACGTCCTGCTTTGCGGAAACTGCCAAAATGTTTGGCCTGGAAGTCAGCCTGAAGAAAACGGAGGTCCTCCATCAGCCAGCTCCCCACCATGACTACCAGCCCCCCCACATCTCCATTGGGCACACAAAACTCAAAACGGTCAACCAGTTTACCTATCTCGGCTGCACCATTTCATCAGATGCAAGGATCGACAATGAGATAGACAACAGACTCGCCAAGGCAAATAGCGCCTTTGAAAGACTACACAAAAGAGTCTGGAAAAACAACCAACTGAAAAACCTCACAAAGATAAGCGTATACAGAGCCGTTGTCATACCCACACTCCTGTTCGGCTCCGAATCATGGGTCCTCTACCGGCATCACCTACGGATCCTAAAACGCTTCCACCAGCGTTGTCTCCGCTCCATCCTCAACATCCATTGGAGCGCTTTCATCCCTCGCCATATAACACGATCTTGGGAAGGCGATGGTCCTCCATTCTGGAGACGTGACCCACCCAGCGCAGCTGGATCTTCAGCAGTTCAAATGCAGCCTGTCCCTTTTGTACAGGTCAGACCTTCCCCGATACCAGACAGTCATAAAGCCACTCTTAATGATTCTCTCTCTTGATACTAGTCACACAAGGTGAATGCAGCCTACAATCATGTTGAAGTGAGCTCAAAGGAACCCTGTGGGTGATAGGGATGTTGCCTTACCTCATCATCTGTGCACATATGTCTGTTTTCATCATGTTCAAAGTACCAAGGAACTTGAAATGAGGAAACTCTAGGCACTTTCATCCCATGTTAGTTGTGTGAACTTACTGGAATCTATCATCAATGTGAATGAGTACTTTGACAAATATGAGCCAAACAAAAATGTCACTAGATTTATGAGCAGGAGATCATTTTGATTAATCTACATGCAACCAAAACATTTAGTATTGAATACAATGGCAAAAGACAGAGAAAAAAAATATTTTATAGTATTCACTTTTAAAATGAATTAAGGCACTTATCATTAGTTAGGTCATTAAAATATTCTTTTCAGTGAGAATTTGTTAACTCATCAGAATCTTCATGAATACAATTTGTTTCTTAGCATTAGATATTTTACAAAAAGAGCTATTAAAAGCAGAAATGAATCACATTGCTGCATTTCAGGTGAACGGCTGGACTCCTATAATCCCTGTTGAGTTCCTGACATTTTCCTACTGCCTTCTTCACAAAGTCAGACAATTACTGCCAATAAATCAGAAAGGAAACTGAGCAAATTTGATCGGTAGGAGAAAGCTTGCTGTATATAGCTATATTCATGTCTTTGAGCACCATTATCTGCTGCCACTAAGGACTAAAATCCTACTTCAGCATTCAATTATGCTCATTTCTGAATACATGGAGCTAGGCTTTTGAATTAAGATATTTATTGCTATATTTAAAACTAGAATAATAGAAAAATTGATAGAATTTGATACCAAGTCTCATAAGGACACTTTAGAATTAGTGTCTGAAAAGGAGATCTTAAAGTACCCAGTAAGAGGTGGAAAGTCAAAGTGGTTTCAGGAAGTCTAGCTGATGGTATGTCTATCAATGGTGAAATAATAAGAATCAGGGATCCAGGAGAGCTCAGACTTGAAAGACAGAGATCGAGTGAAGAACTGGAGAAGATTGTTGAGTTGAGGAGGGCTGAGGCAGTGGAGGAATTTGAAAATAAGAATGAACACTTAAAAGAGGGCATTGTCATATCAGGAACCAATGTTTGTGGACTTGGATGATCGATGTGGAGTGGTGTGAATGAGGAGATGACCATAAGACAAACTGTATGAGCAGAAATAGACTATTCAACCCATCAAGTTCGCCCCACCGTTTTCCCACTCAACCTCACTGCTTGACCTTCTCAGAACCTTTTAATGCCCTGGCTAATCAAGAACCTATCAATCTGTGGCTTAAATATACCCAATGGTATGATCTCCACAATTACCTGTGGCAACAAGTTCTACAGATTCACAGATTTACCACCTCTTGGCTAAAGAAATCCCTACACATTTCTGCTCTCAGCAGATCCTCTTCAAACCTAAAGTTGTGCTCTCTTGTCCAAGACTCTCCCACTGTGAGATAAAAAAATCTTTTTACATTTACTCTGCCTGTGGCTTTCAATATTCAATATTTCACTGAGAATCCCCCTCATTCTCCTAAATGCAAATGAATACAGGCCAAGAGCTGTCAAATGCTCCTCACATGATAATCCTTTCATTTCCAGAATCATCCTAGTGACCCTCCTTTGAACCCTCTCCAACGGCAGATCATCCTTTCTTAACTGAAGAGCCCAAAACTGCACTCAATTCTCCAAGAGGTCTCAC
>NC_091471.1:187030859-187036039 GCF_036971445.1 Narcine bancroftii | reverse complement strand
ATCCATGTCACCGCTCAGACAGGAGCTGATAAGCTTCAACAACAACCTTTCAAAACACTTCATTACTGTTGATGTGAGTGCTCTGGTTGATGGTCATTTAGGCAGGTTACCACACTTGGACACTGGTATGATTGAAGCCTATTTGAAATGGGAGGGTAACATGCCCTGCAGGAGTGAGATATTGAAGATCCCCGTGAATGCATTAGTAGGTTGATCAGCACAGAATTTTAATGTTCAGTTGGATACTCCGTCTGGACTGGATGCTTTCCTTAGATTCACTCTCCTGAAGGCAGCCCACAAGTTATCCTTGGATACTGACAGGAGAGGATCATCAGGGGACATGGGGGTGCTCAGTGGTGGTTCTTACTTGTTCTTGTGGTTGAATCAGGTATAGAAGGCATTGAATTCATCAGGGAGTGAAGCTTTGCTGTCTCCTACTACACCAGACTTCGTAGCAGGTTGTGTCATTTGGGTCCTCCCACAGTTGTCCGGTATCCCTCATTTTTGTCTGGAAACTCCACTTTGCCTAGTGGATGGCTTTATGCAGGTCGTACCTCTCCTTCTGTATTGATCTGGATCTCTGGACTTGAATGCCTGTGATCTGGCTCTCAGCAGGCTCTGGATTTCATTGTTCATCCAGGGCTTCTGGTTGGGGAAAACCCTGAACCATTTGGTGGGGACACACTCATCCACAGCTGTTTTGATAAAGTCTCTGACAGCCATGGTGTAATTATTCAGATCCTCAGCTGAGTCCTTGAACATCAACCAATCCACTGACTCGAGAAAGTCCTACAACTGTTCTTCAGCCTCCTGTGACTACCTAGCTGTCCTGATCTGGAGCCTCTGTTTTTATGTACTATCTGTATGAAGGTAGAAGTAGCACAGCCAGATGACGCAACTTGCCAAAATGTGTTTCGGGAAAGAACGGTAGGCATTCCTTACCTTGGTGTATCAGTGTTCGAGTGTGATAGGATCTCTAATTAAGCAGATTACATGCTGGTGATAGTTGGACAAGGTTTTCTTGAGACAGGCCTGGTTAATGTCTCTAAGATTTGAACTGCATTGGGGTGGGCTATTTCTTGTTTACTGACCCCATTATGCATTTCTATTAGTGATTTAATAGAAGTATTT
This sequence comes from Narcine bancroftii, assembly GCF_036971445.1. Lineage (NCBI taxonomy): Eukaryota > Metazoa > Chordata > Chondrichthyes > Torpediniformes > Narcinidae > Narcine > Narcine bancroftii. Next base: position 187,034,908 of record NC_091471.1, on the reverse strand, counting down.
AAAATTATGAGAAGCATAGATAGAAGAGACAGCCAGCACTTTTTTTTTTCCGGAATAGCAATGGCCAATATCAAAAGATTAAGATAAATGGAGGAAAGTTTAGGGGAAATGTGAGAGGTAATTTTTTTGTGCAGTGGTGGGTGCCTATATTGTATTGCTGGGGGATGGCGGTGGAGGCTGGTACAATGGGGATACTTAAAAGAATATTCAACACACATGGATGTGTGTGAGGGTTAGATTGATGCTAGAATAATCTTGTATAGGTCAGCACAACTTTGTGGGCTGAAGGGCTCTTACTGCACTTACTGTTCTGTGACACAGCATGTTAATCGTCCACTGTTAATTGGCTCTCGTGAATGATAGACAATCTGCAGGGAAGTAGGAGGGGTTAAGAGAGAATCCCTGAGATTCACCATTTGCTGAAATATCTCAACAAACCTTGATTTTTTTTTTAAACAGAGCTAGACTGAGTGGATTCAGGGAGAATGCTTTCCTATCAGAGTAATTTGGAACCAGGCATCACTTACAAAATAAGGGATGGGCATGTGAGCTTGAGTGCAAGAAATTTGTGCTGAAGAATAATTATTATTTCTGATATCTATCTTGTAATGTTTGTGCGCTGCAGTTTTTTTGCCCAGATGATAACCTTGTTTAATTTATTACTTTATTGAGTGGTGAATGTTTGTCCATTGTTTCTTTTAGGAATAAAAGGAAGATCATGAGAATATTCACTGTTCCTCCTTCTGGTAATTTAACTCCTGAGCCCAACTTTTTTGACAATATACAGAAGGTTCGCCTACGCCAGCAACTGGATATGTACCAGATTGGTAAGTCCAATAGGCTTGAGGGTAACAATGTTTGGTTGTGAGGTGGCAGATCTCAAATATCCATGTGGTAACTGAGGAATTTTTTTCCTTCTATTGGTGTGGATATCGCTGGTGTAACTGGCAGCTTCTACCCATGCTTATTTGTTTTCAGACCTTGCCTAAATTTAATCGGTCAATGGTGACAAATCAGAGGTGTGCAGAAACCACTCACAGAGGTGGGAATCATTGCACTCCTCTACTTCAATTCTCCAGTTGGTTGTGATGGGTAGGTCATTGGGAGTACTTAAAGAGGAAGGAGATAACTTTTTTGGAAGGAATGAGATGTGTGGGCTGTGAAGAACTTTCATAGAGGAAGAGATGAGGCTTAGTGGATCAGCACTTACAGCAGTGGTTCCCAACCTTTTACTTTCCAGTCACATACCACCTTAAGTATTCCCTATGCCATAAGTGTTCTGCGATTAATAAGGGATGGCTTACGGTGGTATGTGGGTGGAAAGAAAGAGTTTGAAAACCACTGTTTTAATCATTCCAAATTGATTCGTTATGTGCACAGTTTCAGAACTCCAAAGGAAATGGGCCGATGACCATTTTTCTCAAGCAAAATATTTCAGTAATAATTGGGTCTAGAGCAGTGATTCTCAACCTTCCCTTCCTACTCACATATCACCTTGAGCAATCACTTACTAATCACAAAACACTTATGGCATAGGGAATACTTAAAGTGGTATGTGAGTGAGAAGTAAAAGGTTGGGATCTACTGCTGACTTACAGGGACGGTGCCAAAACAAGTCTGGGGGGGGGGGGGGTCATTAATGTAACGGAGGGGGCACAATTTGACGCTCGAAAGCTCACTCTGCAAGGGGGGTGGGGGTGATGCCGCCTTCCATGAACCTCCGGACGGCAGCAATGCCACTGCCATCCCTCCAATGTAGCAGAGAAACACTGCTTGTATTGTGTGGATAGTGACGCTAGAGACGCTTGACTGCAGATGCCCCTCCCTTGGTGCTAACCCTGAGCACTTATCATATTGATTGGTGGGGCAGGTTTAAGTGGCTCAGTGTCCTATCCCAACTCCTATTTTCTTGTGTTCTTCTGTTCCTTTCCAGATAGAGAAACCTCTATGTGTACTTGTGACATTGCTTACATTTCTTTTCACCAAGCTTTTGATAATTTGCTTGAAATTATACAAGTATCAGTCTGAAAATTGATAACTGTTAGTACTGTTTTCTCGCTTTAAAATCGGTCAACTGAAATCTTTCCAAAAAATGCTCTTGTGATTGATAAACATCAATTTAATCTGCTTTGTAAAATTAAATCTGAATGAAAGCTTTTTGTATTTTACTGAACTTTAAAAACATGATAATTCTGATTTCCTAGGCATGTCAAACCGTGTACATTTCTAAAGACATTCTGGCTTGGTTGGTTGATTGGTCACATGGGTATATTTGGGCAGCACTGGCTCATAGGCCAGAATGACCTGTAATTTTGGTGAACCTCTAAGTTTTACTTAATTTAATATTCTCTTCATAATTTTAGCACGAAAATATGAGCAACAGCAAGGGCAGTTGGAGAGCGTGCAGCTAACAGTCGAGTGATATTGCACCACCAATGAAAGAGAATAAATTATGTGGGACAGCTGTAGAAACTCAAATTCAGAAACAAGAAAACTATTGGAAAATCTGAAATCAGTGAAGAAATCCAGGGAATTGGACTTTGAATATGTCGTTCTTACTGGACAAATAAGCAAGAGACGTGGTGAGAACTTTCCATCCCGTTAAAGGACAAAAATTCCCCTGTGTAACTGCAAGTCATCTGCTTTTTTAAATCTTATTTGGCTATTGTGTTAATTGTGGAAACTTTTTCCTGATAAATATGGAAAAAGGAATCTGGATCCCTGGTGCACTTGTGTTGATACTTTTTGTGCAGAGTGGCTGTTTCTTTAATTTGATACCATTACTGTCCCAAAGATCTTGGATTTTGTATTACAAGATTACTGAGGAATGATGTGAGACGAATTGGGTTGTTCTCGATCAAGAGTAAACTCGATCAGCTTTGAGATGAACTGTTTAAAGAGCCCTTCCTACATTTCTATGTGTAGAGATTAATCACAAGTAAATGGTCCATTGTAAAGTCCTGCTTTGTTCTGCTTTAAGACATCTTCCTCCTACTTGATGTAGACATTTTGGTTTCCCCTTCAAATTCGTGATGTGTCCTTGCGCCTGAAGCTGGGTTATTGCCGAATGTAAGAAATAACGTTCATTGAAGTTTCAAAAATAAATATTCTGAAGCTGGAATCTTTCCATTTTCCATTTTTAATTCGTTGGACGTCTTAGGACTTTGGGGTGATTTTTTTTTTCTGATTAAACCTAGCACAATTAAGAATCAATTCACTCCGATTTTGTAGACTTTTCAGCAGGGGCTACTGGATAATGAGCAAGGATGAGAAATCAAGCTTTCCTTTCTCTACCTGCAAAGCATTGTAATACTGCCATATGCTGACGGTGGCAGTTTTTAAACTGGTCTGTGTTCTGTCCTGTGCCTCTTGGGGCAGGAAGTCCTTTTGCATTTAAGGAAGCCATAGTTAATTGATTTTTCAGCAACTAGATATAGTTTTGCTGGATACGTGTCTCTGAATGGTGACTTTGCATCGTTCATGAGGCATCTTGGGTGCACTGAAAGCAATGAACAGCTGCAATCTGCTGTATCTATTCTCAAAAAATATATTTCAAGCATTGTTCATCAGTCGAGGGTAGTGGGTACTGTTGTTGTCTTCCTCCACATAATATCTATATTGTGTGGTTTATCGTTATTGCTTATTAAGTTGTGTCTGATTCCTCAGGAGTTTGCGGAGGAGCTAGTGGAGTTGTTCAAGTGAACCGGTACGGACTTGAAGGGCCGACATGGCCTGTTTCCGTGCTGTAAATGGTTATATAGTTATATGGTTATATTGGAATCAAATCTGTTGCAGTGCACAGGGGCTGAAGAAATGCAGCAGATCGAGCAGCGCCCATAGAAAGCAAAAGGGAGCTGGACTCTATGGGCCTGGACCCTTTGACAGGGATCCGGGGAATCAGGCAGTCACTCGATTAAGAAAGGGGAGGGAGTGGCACAGGCTTGTAGGGGCTTGTAAGGCATTCAACAAATATTTATTTTCTTTTCACCAATCTGTGTCCACTCTCCTTGGAATCCCTTTGGAAGTACTGGATAAGTAAATGACCCCTA